>NC_044504.1:32445840-32660840 GCF_902362185.1 Chanos chanos | reverse complement strand
TCACCTCTTCAAATGATGTGCCACTGGTGTTTTCAACCATGCTGTGCTTTAGCTTTTGTGGAATCTTTAACTTCCTGTTGCCGTGATGCTGATGGTACATGACAGGGAAATGGGTCTGGGGGTGTGTGCTTGCATACATGTTATATTCTCTGAATGTCTGTGTTTAAGCATGTGAGTCTCTATCTGTGTGTGTGTGTGTGTGTGTGAGTGTGTGTGTGTGTGTGTGTGTGTGTGTTGTTATGCCCAGCCTAGGGGTACCGAGCATAACAAAAGTGACCCCCCCTTTTCCTGTACCCAGTGATGACCCGTGCCCACGAATTACAATCCAAAAAGTGATTTATTTACAAAAGTGGTAGTAAAAAGCTTCGGGGGTGAGCGCGGCCAAAACAACAAACAAAACAATCTATATTTCCCAAACTAAATAACCTACTTTCCAAAAAGAAAAGAAAAGAAAATACAGAACTCTTCCCTAACTCCCTAACGAAAAAAACAGGAGAAAAGGAGAGCGAACAAAAATGGCTTCACACCCCCTACCACTACCCGAACAGTTAATACGAAAATTATTTACAATTATATTACAACAACGAAAATCACAAACACACAAATAAAGTTTTACAAACGATACAACGAATCTTTCTGAAACACACACAACGAATTAGCAAATCACAACAAACGGACACGGACAAAGTGGCCAGGACAAAACGAGAGGCAACCGGCATCTGGGTGGCGCGTCTTTTTAAAACTGGCGCCGTCAACCGTGGGCCAATCCTCGATCGCCACCTGCAAAGCAACACATTAAAGACACAGAGAAACATACGGGGAAAACACGACAGGGGAGGAAACAGCACCACACACAGGCAGGGGGAGAAAAACAACAGCACACAAAATAATACACATTTATGACCCAGGGTCATAACAGTGTGTCTGTGTAAGTGTGCTTATGTATTTTCACTCAATGGCCAATTTATGGGGTACAACAATCTAGCACTCTCTGGCATTCCTTCTTCTTGGACCAATGAGTTGTGCATTTTGCATTCTGTGTAGGTATTTGTCTGTTTGTGGCCTGCCTGTTAGCTTGCATGAGTCTTGCTACTCTCCGTCAACCCTCTCCATCAAGGTGCTCCGCCTAAACTGTTATGGATGATATTTTTTGTTTTTCTACACCGTTCTTGGCCAAACCTTAGACATCCCTAGGTGTGAGAAGGCCTCGGGTGGAGTGGGATTTATGAGATAATGGTAAGGTGTACCATGCAGCAACTTGCATATCCATAAGTCTCTAAGTTGAGTGTATCCCTTGTAATGTTCAGTCTTGCGCATAATTCGAACAGGCTTGTCTGCCTCCTTTTTGTAGCAAGACACAGCAATGTAACTCAGAAGCAAAGTATTTTCTTGAACCTAATAAACTGGCCACTGACTGTGTGTGTGTGTGTGTGTGTGTGTGTGTGTGTGTGTGTGTGTGTGTGTATGGTGTGTGTGTGTGTGTGTGTGTGTGTGTGTGTGTGTATGTGTGTGTGTGTGTGTGTGTGTGTGTGTGTGTGTGTGTATGTGTGTGTGTGTGTGTGTGTGTGTGTGTGTGTGTGTGTATGTGTGTGTGTGTGTGTGTGTGTGTGTGTGTGTGTACATAACAGAAGCAAGTTGCTTAGCTCCCACGATCACAACATTGGGAGCTTGCTGCTTTATATCACTGTCTTCTTTGTAAGCAAGATAATAAGACATCTAACTGTCCTGCCCTGCGCTGACACACCCTTACATATATCTCCTATTCATAGTGAATACACTTTTCATACACCCATTGTGTGGATTACTTATCCCTGTCATTTCCATCAGGAAACGATGCACGCTTTGTTTACTTAAAGTAATGTGAATACATATTTTAACTTGATTGCCCACTGCAATGTTGATACCACTGACCGGTGGGTCACCTGCTATTGGGCTGTTTTGTATGAAATATTGCCTAATTAAAGGTACAGTACTCCACTTCATCCTGCTTTGTCCCTTGGTGACCACTTAGCAGTACACAAATACCGCCCCAAATGGATCTGGGAAAATAGTTTTTAGTGTTTTATTAAGAGCAAACTTAACTAAGTTCCTTACCTTGTTTTGGCACTATCACCGAATGGACTGATGTTTTCCGTCACTCACACGGAATTAAACTCTGTGTAAAGAATATTTATTCTTAACATTTGGTTTTTAATGAGCAGTGAGTTAAACAAAAGTGATGAATATGAATTATTTCACCGATATAAAGGCTTGATGTGGGTTGGTCGCCATTCAAAAGACACATTAACTTCTATGATTTATTGTTCGCTTTCAACTGTGTTCACGCTTCACCCATTTGCAGGCAAAAGAAGTCAAGGTGAAACCCTATGCCTCCACTCTGCACTTTCCTTTAGTGTGGTGTGTCCAGGTTATCAGGGTAATTACCCCACTTTCTCATGGGTTGTTATGTGGGAGCAATAAGTGAATATGGTAATGAGGATAAACATTGGTAATCTTGTCCCTGTTGTAAAGCATGGCTGTTGACTGGACGGACACAGGGTATAACGATTGCCCAGCAACAGGCGTCCTCTCTGCAGGGAGTCAAATCCACAACACCAGGAGACGTAGAGTCCAAAACATAAACAAACAAAACAACGTCTGATTACAAGTGAAGAGGCGTCCGGTCAGAGCAGAGACTTCTCCACTGCCTTAACGGTCTCTGAAACAGATGAAGATGCATGAGCTTGTTGCAGTATGCATATTTTTGTGATGATAATCAAAACAAGTTTGATATTATGAGTTTAATAGTTACGTACCCGGTCGCCAGTAACAGTGGGCCAATATATAGAGTGAAACACATCTTTAATTATGGTCATTGTGTTTAATTAGTCCATTTAAGAAATCATTTCTGTTCTTTAAATCTGCTAATATTCTTAAAAACGAAACAAATTTAAACAACAAAACAAACAAACAAACAAACAAAAAAAGCACTGCTAAGTGAGCTTGTGGGATTTCTCGTTATTTGCAGGAAATCCTCAGATGAGAGGGACGATCCCTGTGAAAGTGACCGAGTTAATCAAGCAAGATCCCAGCAGCATTGTGCCATGCCCGGTTACCAGTACCTGTCACCAGTTGCGGTGAGGGGGGGGGGGGGGGGGGGGCTGCTGGCTTGTCACGGCGAGACACCCCCCATGTAGAGGGCCCGGTCTGGAGACCAGTGCAAGACAGCTGCAATTACACTGTATTCATTTAATTACCCACTGAAACCCACATCTTTAGAGGAGGCTCCCTTGAATATGCAGATGCTGCTCTGTTGTAATTAACTCTGCTTTGTTGGTTTTCAAGGGCTCCTCTTTCCCTGGCCTCTGATGGAGCTGAGCATGCTTGGCTATATTTAGAGACAAGTCTGAGGCTTCTTGGGGGGGGGAAATGCTTTGAGGAAAAGTGCTGAGCTCCTCTGTCAGCAATGCGAGTTTTGGGTGTCTCTCGAGCTTGGGGAAAACGTTTCCGTGCTGCATTCTCTCGCCTACGACCTTGTTTGATAAATGTAAATGCTTTCAAATCGGCAAGCTATAATCACGCACCTGACAGCCTCTTATTATTAGTGTTCGTAACATTGCTTTCAATTTAGCATAAATGATTGCGCGCTCGACAAATTGTTTTAGCCTGAGTGGGAAGCTGAGGTTCTTTTTTTTTTTTTTTTTTTTTTAAAGAAATGCTGATATGAAACAATTTTTCCGCAAAGGTTATACTGTAATTCTGGAGCAAAAGTTTTCTTCATTGAAGCTTTAACATATATTTTTTTTCACCTTTATCTTGTCTTTGTCACTTTTTGGTCTTAATATAATGATCACAACTGTTTATTTTGTGCACCTATTTGGTATGCATTAAAAAAAAAAAAGTTGTTTCATTTTTTTGGGGGGGGGGGTGGAGGGAGGGGTGGGGGCTGATTACTTCTCACGTTGCATCCTCATTGAATATTTCTATAATTTGACCTGTCAATGAATACAGATGTCTGGTCTCTGGGCTGTGAAAACCCGGTAACCCTCAGTCAGACACATGCCAGATTAGTCTCACTAAACGCTCAGTGGCTGTGCTGTAAGTCTAATTAAGGGAGCAATTACACATAGCTTTAAATGAAGAGGAGAAGCAACTAATTGCTTCCGAGAGGTCTCTGTTTTCCTAATAATTTGCCTTCCAAGCAGTCTGGTGTTAGCCTATTTCATTTAAAATGAAAATACATATTACAGAGTAAAAGCAAAATTGGCTTTTCCATTTAGTCAGTGTTCACTACCACACATTCTTCAGTGGAGACACAGCAGGTATGGACCATAGCCAATAAACCTAATTATCAAACGAATAACCACCGTAATATTATACACTGTAATTGGACCCCATCATCCATGTAGACTGGCTTGTGTCATTTTTTTTTCCCTCTAGTCCTGGTCTTGTCAATGCCATTCCAGATGTTTGCCTGTAACTCTTCACTTATAATTAAAAGCCATGATTAATGAATTGGAGAGAACTAATTCTCACTGTAGGGCCAGACTTTTCTCACAGTACAATCACCTCTCAACATGGAAACTGCAAGAGAGGTACAGTCATTTTAAAGCACCCCTTCTCAGCAGTCAAAAACTGCACAGATGTGCCCAGTCAACAGAAGCCTAACGCTACATGAACCGAAGACGTTCTCGTAGAGACGATGTTCCGGAACGAGACACAGACTTGAGTCTTTATGAGACTGTTCTTATGAGACTGTTCTTATGAGACTGTTCTTATGAGACGTACCTAATGAAATCATTATCTGGAATATTTATGTTAAAAATACAGTTTTTAGTTACATTTCTGACAATGTCTTTTAAAGTTTTTTCTTTTTTCAGTATCGAATGCTATAATACCATGCTTTGAACACAGAGATTATTAATTTTTTGTGTATGTGTGATTTTATGACTTATGTTTCTGCATCAGTCTGAAGAAAGTCCATGCTGCGTCGTTTTGAAGAGCAGGCTGTGCATGACCATGTGTATTTACAGTTTACAACTGTGGTTTAACAAAAGTATTTCTCACGTGGTTTTTATTTGTTCAGTTTGAAAATTGACTGAAAATGCTTCTGCATTCATCTATATTTCAAACTTTTCATATTTAGCTTTCCTTAAATTGTTTTGAATCATTTATTGAACATAAACATTAATTACGCGTTACAAGTCATAAACAACACTAGAGAGTGTTATATTATACTTTCTTGACTACAAAAGTGACAAATGAAAAAAAAAAAAAACAGGCAAAAGAAAAACTAACCTTGTGAATTGCATAACAATGTGAATTGCTCAACAGTGCTATATGGTGACATGTGATCATCATAGATGTATTAACTGAAGGGAGTAAAGGAACCTCCACAAATGGGAGAGATGGGTGTGACCAGAGAGAGAAAATGTACAGCATACGCGAGACAGCAACTGTTGTGCTGGCCGGCCAAGCAGAGGTGCTATCCCAGGCTCTGATTGGCATGCTCCGGGAACAGATGGTGAGGGGATTGCATCCAAACAAGACTGGCACTCGCAACACAGCATAGTATGTCTGCAAAACTGTGAAGGCTGAACAGAGGGCTTCCTTATAATCAAACCCATTCTGGAACAGCTTGAATTTATTGTATTCCTGTAAAATAAATAAATAAATAAGTAAAAATAGTAATCGTTTCAGGAGCCGCAGTGGGTGTCACAGAAAGAATTTCATTCATACGTGTATGTATACAAACACACACACACATACACACACACACACACACACACACACACATTATGCATTATGCATGTATATAGACAGTATATAGATAGATAGATAGATAGATAGATAGATAGATAGATAGATAGATAGACAGACAGATAGATAGATGGACTGATAGACAAAAAAGAAAAAAACATTAAGAGTCTTAAAAGATCAAAAAGTAAAAGTGGTCATATGAATTCATAAAAAAAAAATTACATTCTTTATTAAAATTTCATTGGGTGTTCTGACTCACACTGAATCCTATAGCGTCATGTTTGCATTTAGGTTTTTTTTTCTTTTTCCTTTTACTTTAATTAGATAAGGAAAATGGATGCCATTCTGTGTTCACACGGTATAATAAGAGCCACACATGGCACTTTGGAAAATGTTTGCTTCAAGACAAAACCTCAAAGGCATCATGGGAAGCAAATGCTGTTACCCTCCTTTTAATTACTAGTTCTGATGGTTTGCCTCCTTGTTTAGCTTTTCTTCAGTAAATCACACACCAGACATGTTTACTTGCTGAACAGATTGTTAAATCTGGGCTCATGCCTGTGACTTGCATTTTTTTTTTTTTTTTTTGTTTCGATAAGGAGTGTGATACAAAACTACATAGGGTGATACCATGCTTGTGGAGAACTAAGTCTGGTGTGGGAACATCCCTTTAGGCTGACTGGGCTTCTACCCAGGTTTCCAGAGGAGACTTTCCTCTCAAACTCCTTCCCTGCCTACTGCAGAAAGTCATGCAGTTCGGGAATTCAGAATGACCTTTCATTTTGGCAGCTCTTCTAGTCATTATTGAAAATAATCTAGTTCATTACTGTCATGTATATGGTAGCCATGAGGCAAACAGTGATTTTTCTTTTTAAGAAACCCCTGAAGTTATAACATGTGCTATAATGTGGGAGAGGAAAAAATGGGATGACTGTACCGATAAAAAAAAAAAAAGAAAAGAAAAGAAAAAGAAAAAAAAAAAAAAAAAGGTTGACAGACATGAGGAATAGTTTGAGACATCCAACTGTCTCCCGGAGATCTTTGTTGTGCAAATGACTCAGAATGCATGATCTAAAACCACAGAGAGGAAGAGGGCAGTCAAACTGCCAGTAAACACGGCTTCAAGTATTTTCACTGTGTAAATTTTTGCCTCAGCTGCTTCAAAGAGTAATATTAAACAACATCTGCTTTCACTGTTTGAAACAGCGCTGTACGATGCGCCACGTCACCGCTCATTTAAGTCACATCAGAGCTTGAAATCAATGCTGGGACTGGATAAGTCTATGAGAGTTTGGGGTTTGGTCTTCTCCGACCGGATTCAATTAATTGTTGTTAGATATGTTTGACAACACACGTCGCCCCATTTGCGCAAATCAGTTTGGTCGTACTGAGGTAAACCAAAAAACAAACTAATTTAGTGGTCAAACGTGGAAAATGAATGCTTTTCGTATGCTTTTGAACGCACTGTCACCAGGAATAAAAAAGAAGAAGTGGAAAAAACTTATGTTCACAGAAAAAGAAAAGTCCAAAAAAAACTTTTCAAATTATGGTTTATATGTGAGTAAAATCATAACAGAATAATCAATAAAATTCTCCAGCCATATAAGATCCAGGTACTTATTTAGACAAAAATGAGTATGTAAGTAAATAACATATGGACATAAATGATAGCTGTTTATTTGATTTTACATTGTTTTTGTTAGAAGGTATGAAACCTCATCCATCATGTCATGTAAAACTTCTGTTGTAACCAATATCTTACATCTATCAATCTCAGAGGCAAAACTGTGATATAACAACATGGTGTGGCACCTGACATAACATTGTACCAAAAGCCATTATTTTTTTTCATTAAATACATCTGGAAACAAAACAGTTTCAGTGGAATTGACAGCTACGATAATAGGTATATATACATAAATATAAAAGAGTGTGTTTGTGTGTGTGTGTGTGTGTGTGTGTGTGTGTGTGTGTGTGTTGTACTGTGGTAGGTTTTATATGAGCTACATTGTTTTTACATATTTTGCCTTTATAAACACACCTCCTGGGTATACTATAGCAATTCTGTTTCTTGTTGACCATGAGAGGCAACACATTTTCTCTCTGTATTACTCTGGTCATAGCCTGTGCACATCAGTGTATATGTATATGTATATGCATGTGTATATTTATGTGTATATGCATGTGTGCGGGTGTGTGTACACACACACTCACACACACACACACACACACACACACACGTAAGACAATCAATGTAAATACTTCAGCTGTTAGTACACAGTTAGACATTACAATTACCCTGAAGAGAGCTGCAGATCACACTATTTGTAAATTGCTCTGATTTCAAGTGTTTTGTCCTTCAAAATTCTACTGCCATTTTCACAAATACAGCACGTGTTGTCAGGACAACACAAGAGAAATTATTTCACAGCATTTTTTTAGATGACGTAAAATAATTTATTCGATCTACTAAGTGGTCAGATGTTTACTGCTCCCATTACTCTATCTTATTACAAGAAGACACATGAGCAACTATACTCTGTGCTATCGTACGACTTCATTTGTCTCTTTATGAATGTATCTGTCAAACTACACAGCGCTGTTTACGAAGCAAGGCGTCTCTAAATGCTCCTGTCTAGCAGTTAAAGTGGATTTATGTTAGGTCCTTTTCCTTGGCAAGACTGAAATCAACACTCTCCACCCAGCAGCTGTTAAGAATTGTTTTCTGTGCACATATTACATCATGATTGTCCTGTCTCTATGATGGGTCATTGTCGAGGGGGCTTTTAGCTAAGATTTCAGCTTACATTTTGTGCCCATATTAATATTGCTGGTGTTATAAAAAAAACTAGCAGTAGTCCACGATTCCAGCTTACACACTTGGAAAACATTTACTCTACAATAACATATACTTACTCAATAAAAACATAACTGTTACATATAGTGAATTAGGAAAAAAAGTGGGGCAATAGGATTTGTTCCAGTTTGGACCATATGGCAATCGGGACTATTTATCGCATGTATTCCAGCAATGACTGGAACATTATTTTACTATTCTGAGTGCTTTTTATTGATAGCCTCCATGGAAACGATGTGACCTCTCTTGAACTTGACGATCTTCGGGAAAAAAAAAAAAAAAAGGAAAAAAAGCCGGTCTGGTGTGTAGGACCCAGCGGAAAAGGAAACTCATGTACAGAGCGAAGGAAAGGGAGCGCGCAGACTCCTCCTCGTCTCCGGTGTCAAACTTGACATCAGCCTCTGAGCCGAGAATGGTAACTTGTGTCGGAATCGAAGCCCTCACATCAGTGGCATGCTTCATGGAGTTATGTACGTCGGGTTGCCCTCTGAACTGCTATCATGGATTGCAAACCCTTAACATTTTTTCTTTTCCTCTTCTTTATTTCTCTCACAGAGTCTACTATCTATCCGTCCAATGAAGGTAAGATAACATTTGGAATGACATACTTGAGGTACCAGATTACGGTTCGTTTTAGTCCACGGTTCTCAGCACGACTTCGTTCCTGACAAGATTATGGATTTACTTAAGGTGGTCCTGTACTGAGGTGGATGTACCATGTGGAACGATCGAAATATAAAATTGGGTTTGGCTTGCAATGGACGTGTAGTATTCAAATCGCTATTATAACACTTTATATATTTGCCTTTGCAACTAACATTAAATGAATTACGATTGATTGTTCATGGAAGGATTTAGAGACCCATAACAGGTTTTAAACACTCATTATGAGTTATGACCAGAAGGGTAAATCATTGGCAACACTCGCACTTTAATTATAGGCTATAGGGATGCTTGATGTGCTTGTAGAGATGCGCTTATTTGGTTGAATGCGATGTAAAATAGAACATATCGGAAAACGCAAATATTTTCTGATCTCCAGTATTATCTACAATATGTATCATAACTTTGATAATAACCCAGTAGGAAGTGCCACGATGTAGGCTGGCATCGTGTAAGTGGCTCTAGCTCGCGATACAGATGAGCTAGAATAATATCTCAGATATAGCTCGTCTTTTAAAGAACTGATTCTTCTATCTTCTGACGCGTCTCTGTAGATAATGCACATTTTTGTTTCTGTGTCATTTAAACTAAAAGGACTTAGTTATTTTACCTCCTCGCGACCAAGCGCACCAATGGAACGGCTGTCAGACAGCGAACCCTATAGATTCTCAGACCCGCTGCTTGTGATCTTACAATCCTCCAGCTTCTTTTGTGAAGTCGCCATGTAGTTCTACAAGTTTTTTCGTCTTTCGGGCAGAATTATAGGTCATATGTGAATCACACACTCCATTAGAAAACATTTATTTTGAAGTGCACTGTAACCAACATAGCATGTTTTCACAGAGTAATTGGCCAACATATAATCATTAGCCCATCCGTTATATGTGTCAAATACTTCATTGGATTTGTTCAGCGTTATTTCAGTTTAGATGAATAAGTTAGAAAATTATGCAAAACTGCACAAAACTTATATGCAATTTAACAAATATTGCAATGACGCTGAAGAACTCATAGTCACATTGTTTTGATGGAATAGCTTATGTTATCATGGTTTGTCTAGTAGTAAGTTTGTACATCTTGAAAAGTTGTTGACACATTTTAAACATTATATAGGTTCTGTACCGAGCAAATGTCCTGATAAAACCAATATTTTTCCTTGGCGTTCGCGGCAACGTCGTTCGGGTTGGAAGTTTGACTTAATAAAGGCCACGAACTTACAGTACACGTGGAAGTTTGATAATTAAATGGGCTATACTTCGACTGTAGATAACAACTGAACAACTGAATCTAAAAATCATATTCAGTAAACTACATGAAACTAATAAGTTTAAACTTACTGAAATACAATATGCGCAGGTTGACAGCTTTAGGTAGTAGTCTACCACTGTGTAAACTACTTGAGACAAAAATCGAGTTGTTCGATATGCTGTAGTGTTTCGAAGCCTCAGAATACAAGATACACAAAATTATTTCGCCTGTAGGACAACTGTCTAGTCACGCGCTGAAAGTAAAAAGTATGATTCGTTCTTATCTAAAAAAAATCTGTCAGGTCAGATCAATTCGAGCCCAAGTTCTTCTAGGCTTTTTTTTTCCCGTAGACCTATGATAACCCCAATTTCAATATTACCATTTTTTTCATAATTAGGCTGTAAAGCATTTGCTTGCTCTTAAAAGTGAGCTCATGAAGTCGGATAATTATTTCAGAGGGTTCATATATTTGTTATGTGTTTCTAGAGTCTGCTCGGTCAAAGAACATACGAAACGAAGCTTGTCAAACTGCAGACACACATAAAAACATTAGCTATATACCCACATATTAGATGAAGCCGAAAAGCCTGTTTAGTCAGAAATTTCCCCTGATTATTCATTTCTTCACTTATTATACAACCGGGTTGATCACTGTACCACAGGCAAGTCGTTCTGAAAAAAAGGAAACATAATTGGATAAGGACTCCAATGTTATTGAAATCCTTATTTATAACACAGCATGCGATTCATATTTTGATTAAGTTCGTCCGTTGTAGTCAAAAGAGATACTTTAACGAAGTAATTCGCCCCAGATTTCCTGCAGAGCTTCACAGGTCAACTCGCGACTAGCCCTTCATTCCAGACATAAGCTATCGCTCTTCATGTGCCGAATTGAAACGTCTTCTTTCAAACACACACACTCTTATATGATTATATACGTGCGTATTTTTATCGGCCATTCGCTCTAACATGTATATATCAGGGACAAAAGACTTACCAGTGAGTGTCAGTATCGAGTCGCACTCTTTGATACACAAGTGTCGAAGCAAGGTGCCCTTTCTCTTGGAATTATTCGGTCACAAAATTATTCCTGGTGGTCTGAGATTTAATAATGGGTTAATGTATCGCCAACACAGACAGACAAACACACACGTACACAATATTGCTGTTTCATATTGATTCCTTGCCTCAAACGCCTCAAAAGGTTCAATTAGGATGACCTCTGTCATGTAACTGTTCAAGGACTCATGAGTCCTTCGTTGTATTAAAAAAAGTCCGTTGTTCCTTGAAAGGAATGATATGTAATGGCAATTCTTGAAACATAAGACATTGCTGAATTTAATGTATCTCTTTATTTGACTGACTTTCATCAATACATATTCGAAATGAATTCAGTATGCTAAAGATCTGTGACTGAAATGTAGATGACTTATAAATCAAAAGGGGCTATTGGAAAAGTTAAATTTTGGACTACGTCTCACTAACTATTTAGCCAAAGGTCTGAAGTCCTTATTTCAAAAGTGGCATTTGAGTATGTGTGTGTTTTGAACGTGGGGGAGCATTTCTGTAAGTGAAAATAACGGCATTCTAATCAGAAATGAATCGAAGTTAGATGAAGGGCAGTAGTTTGATTGAGTAGATTTCATGTCTGTGATTATTTTAGATAGTCTAACAGCATTCTGCAACAACTTCAGACGACATTCTCAACCTATGGATCTCTAAGGCCCTGTTTAACATCCATTACCAACTGCCAGGGCTCGTCGTGGCCCGACATTTCGTGTCCTGCCATCAAAGTCAGAGGGTCATGTTTTCGGCGCACAAGGTTCATAAAAGAGACATAAACATGCAAGAATTCTTAACAGTTGTGTAATTTGCCTTCATTTTGGGGGGAATGAAATGAAAAAAAAAAAAAAAGTAACGGAGCCACTACTAAACGATTGTCAGTCAATCTACGTTAAAAAAAACATTGAAGTTTGTGGCAGGACGGAAGTTATTACGTTACTGATGTAGAGTTGAATATCTTGCATCTTTGCTTTTTTGTAAACATCATAGTCTGAAGTAGAAGTTATTAGATACTTTGATTATAGATGTTGAGCGGATTTAATGGCAATGATAATAATATAAATAATGATGATAACACTATTATTATTATTATTATTATTATTAATAATAATAATAATAATAATAATAATAATACTCTATCTTCAGGTCAAAATCCAAAATACACATTCTAAACTATTTGAATCAGATACAAAGCATAGGTTTTGTAAAGGACACTTAAATCAGGCTGAAAATGTTCTTTTAACCATTGTTTTCCTTGTCATTATTTAGTTGTATTGTCTCTATTCTTTTATTGTTATTGTTTTTCTTAGAAAACACACTGTAACATGCAAGTTTATGCCTTAGCCTATTTGTAGGAGTGCTTCATTGAGCAGTTATATTATTTTTGCCATGACTCAGTATATGCTGTCTCATATCAAAGGCTGTTGCTAATTGCATTACTTTGCACTGAAATATATTTTTATTTCATCATGTCAAGGGAGCCCTCAAAATATTTATTTGTAGTTTTCAGGGGCTGCAGTTTTCTCCATTAGCTAAAACAATTTCAATTGTCTGGACATCTTTTGCAAAAGTGGTAGGAAAAGTTCTGAAGTGAGTCCTGCTAAACTTTTTAGTAAATTTTAGTAAATAAATATAGGCGATATTTCATAATTAGTCCCCGAACAATGGTTAGGTCTCACGCCAAAGAGATATTTTCCTTTGTAATAAACAACATATGGGAGAAGGAAAAAAAAATATAGAATCGCTTTCCTATCTTTTCTTTAAACTGGGCAGACTGCCTAGTTAAACATACTTCTGTTTAAAGAGTCAAATTAATTTTTCTGCCATTTAGCAGAGACTGTTTGCAGTTCTGGGCAAACTTCAATTGTAAGTGTAATTAAGTGCAACACACCACAGAAATAGATCTTTGGAGCAGATATGTGATTGCTTATCTCCTCTCATATTTTGCACAAGTCCACGAACCGTATTCCTAGCAAAAAACGGTGACCTATATTTCAGCATTTAAACCTTAACACTACAGACAAGCCCCTTAGCGATATACGTGAAAGAAGTCTGAACGTTTCACCGTAGATGCTCGATTTGGGTGGACTCTGATTTTGGTATGACTCGTGGCAGAGATGTGACAGAGGCCAGGCTAAAGCACAGTCTGGTATGTGAGCTTTTGCTTGACGGCCCATAATGGCCACCGTATTTTTAGACAGTTGCACCATGGCTCATGCTGGGTGTGGAGGAGCACTGGATCCCTGTTGGGATAGGGACAGTGTTTTGCGAGAGTTGGTACCTTTCAAGAGTGCTGAATTAAGTGCTTACACATGTGCTCGTATTAAAAATAGTTGCTGTGCAGGAGAGCGACGTTCTCAGATTGGTGGTACCATACGATAGAGGGTGGTGCTGGTTGGTGGAGGTAGCTGACGGAGTGAAAAGCTGCGAGTGTGCAGTGGGGCAGGGGAAAACGAGGGGGGGGGGGCTGGGTCAGACACAGTAAAGCCTAAACCTGAATTATTCACAATCTGTAGTTTCATACTTCATCGCCATCATGCCACTCGAGGTGGAACCTTTGATGATTGTTTTACATGTCTTCTTTTTCTTTTCTTTATTTTTTTTTCTCCTTCTGAGCGCTTTCTTTCTTTTGTTGTTTTGTTTACTTTAGTTTTATCTTTTTTGTTTTTGGCAAAATGATGGACCCTATGGCTGTCAGAATTGAACAACACGCTCATAAAAGCTTATGTTGTTTTGAGTAAAATAGACAGGAGGGCTCGTTTCGTTTAGACATGCCGGCTAAATGTATTTCAGTGTAAACATAAATAAACATGATTTTAATTTTTTCACTTATTATGTGTGCACTACATGAGGGATTGAAAAAGAGGATCTCAGTTGTCTTCTTTGTGTCCATAATTACAGAACAGTCATTCATAATGGAACATCTGCATATGTATTTCAGCTGTAGAGAAGTTTGTTGCATGATCTTGAGAGTCATGGATATTAGAGGTGTTCCAGCAATCGTAGCAATCATCCTGTGTACTAAAATTGACCAGCTGCTAGGGAGGGTCCGGCACAGGGTGTGTGGAGGGAGATCAGAAGAAGGTCTGTGAGACACACACACACATGCGCGCGCGCACACACACACACACACACACACACACACACACACACACACACACACACAAACATACACGCTCTGAGTCACCCCATGCTTGTCCCTGAAATCCTTTTGAAAATAATCCCAAACTCTTCCATGTGTCCCTCAGTCACACAAGCACCTTTCAAGAAAGCTAGGCCATCTCACTCCCCCCCCCCCCCATCCCACAGGACACTGGAACGCTGAGGTGTTTCACAGCCCGACATTACTCATTGTCATCTTAATTAAATAACACTTTTAATTAACGTCTAGAGTGGGATGTATGTATTTTAGGATGTGTTTTACATTTCGCTCGGTTCTGATTTTGGGGAGAACTGGGACAATGAAACACAATCATTGCCTTTGTTTCAGCAATGTTGACATGTTTGATCAAGGAGCTGGAGTTAAAGGAAAACAATAGCTAATGATGCAAAAAAGATTTATTTGTGAGTCTTATGCCCGTGGGCAACGCGTGGTTACAGTTCTAGATTATTGTCTCTCGTCTATTGATTCACCTGTTTTGTCATGTGTTGTTTGCACCCAGGGATGAACACAAGCTTTCTTTTTAATAACTGGAGTTGCCGCATGGAGCAGTGCTGTGTGCCACTGACTTTGGCAGGGGGTTGGGGGGTGGGGGTGGCTCCTTGAGGCTCCAAGTGCACCCCCACTCAGAGGAAAATAGGGAGGATTGGAACTTTGGCTGTGATTTCCTGCTCATACAGCTGGAGCATTTGCTCCACCGATGTAGCCATCTAATTTTCTACTCTGAAATTCCCCTGGTCGGCTCAATTTGAGACGTTGGATCGACTCATTGAGAAATTTAAATTGGAACCAATGGACCTGGATGTGAGCTGCCATTATCTGACATCAGCAGATAGCTTTATTGCAGTTAATAGAAATCAGTCTACTGTATGGGGACAGCCAGCTGTTTGGCGAGTCCTCAGGTGCAGCCCAGTTTTCTGAGTTTTGTCCAGGAATTTGATAATGGGCTCTGGTCCCCCCCTCCTCAGCTCCTCATACAGACAATGTTTGCCTGGCCCGCACGGCACCAGTTTCTGCATTTTTTCTTCCTTTCTTTTTTTTTTTTTTTTTTTATGGGCTCTGCCAAATTGCTCTCTTATGTTTGAACATTTTACAATGTTTGCCTTCGTATACACCAGAGTTTCATTCCTGTCCGTACCCTTTTGCGATAAGAAAACAAATGTTTTCTGGTTGAATATGTTTCTTGTCATTATTTTTTGTGGAACGGTTTTAGAGTAGACAGTATGGTGCGGTTCATTCATTGATGTGACTTGTGGTTTGGCTGCATGGTGGATGTTTGTTAGCCATTTCTGTCAGTGAGAGTAAACGCCAAAATGACTACCAGAGGATGGGGGACGTCACACTGAGTGCCCCGCATGTCAGCTGTGATTAGGAGTTTACTGTACGTCGATGGAAGCCTTTGTTCTCTTTGTTGCTGTCGAAGCCTTTCTCGATCCAACAAGAGACAAGCTGAAGTGCGCACAAGATGGAAAAACGTCAAGAGCTTGTCAGGACAGCAGAATGGGGTGGCTTTGTACATGTGCCCTACCCCAGATACTGTTTTGCTCCTGAATTAGGGAACCACAAGGAGACGGCCATTTTGTCCCAGATTCTTCCTCATTCTTTAATAAAAATATGTAAGGTCTCTTAAAAAGTTCTCTCTTTTTTTGTTACCCTCTTTTGCGATCATAAAGACGGAACTAAAAAGAGAAAAAAGTAAAATTGATACAACAAAATAAGAACAACCTAATTGCATATAGAAGCCTGAGCATCTTGTGTGTTTAAACAGAAAACAGTTTTTCAAATGAGTAATTTCAAAAAAAAAAAAAAAAAAAAACCTAAAAAAACAAACCCAGCAACAAAAAGAAAAACAACAACAACCAAAAGCATGGTATGATACATTTCACTTTAATCTCCACTCTTCATCAAACTGATGAAAAAGTAGTTGAAACAAAGTAAATATTATCAATTATAATAGTGCATAACAATAACCGCAATCATAAAACTTTTATTTGTAATAATAATAATAATAATAATAATAATAATAATACAAAATCTATTAAAATGCAAAAATAGAACCTTGCTCATGCTCAAACACACAGGCAGGATGTATGTGAAGTGCAATCAATGTTATAATCTTTCCACAGCTTACCAACTCTTTGCTCCAAAATATTGAATTTCGTTGAGATGATGCTTGTCAGATAATGGAAACCATTTGCGATTTCCTCGCCTTGTTGAAGATGTCTATCAGAACAGTATTACACACAAAGGAACCGTGGGTCAGATATTGACATGTGAGACTCCACCACCCACTGCCCGCGTCGCTACATTCATCCGTGCTGGAGCGGGGAGGGGGGGGGGCGGTGGTCCTCTCTCGGCACGGTTAACTTCTTTTGGGTTTCTGCAGCCATGGCTTCATGCCCCGGTGTGTTCAGCTAGAGGATGAGCCCGCTCCGTGGAGAGAAGAAGCTCCTAGTGTTTGTTTGATTTGATGGAGCCGTGAGAGTAGTGCAGCTGAATAAATACCACTCTGATCGGGACAGCATGCTCTAAGACGTGGCTCTTCAGTGGAGGGTAGAGGGGTAATTGAGGCTAACAAGGAATGGAAGCTCGTTTGTCATTTTTTTTTCCTTCTTCTCTTTCTTTCTGCAGTTAATCTGTTGGATTCCAAAGCAAGCCAAGGGGAGCTGGGGTGGATATCATCTCCATCACATGGGGTGAGTTTATAACTGTTATGGCGTGCATAACAGCGATCGTCAGTACATGAGCTATGACAAAACACATGGCAAAATTAAACCAGAGACAAAATTATTTTATAACTGCAGTTTATGGAGCTTTGCCTTGTTTTTCTTTTGACGTCTTAAATGGGGAAATGTGTAGTATATGTTTATGTTTTAAAAAAAAAGACAAAAGGATAAACACTTCATTTTTTATAATAAAATAAGGATATGTCTAATTCTGTTATAAAACAATATGATACAGGAACTTGTGCAGACGCTATAAACATGGGGGGAGAAAAATAGCACAAGATAAACAAGTCAAACAGTTAAGCTGCAACAAAACAGTATAAAACCACAGAAATGTTGTTTCCTAAAGGCATGGAACAAGTCTCTAGACTAATTTATCTTTGTTGTCACGGCCCTAAGGTCCTAACTTCCGGTAATGACCATGTTTATTTGTTCAGCTATGAGAGTATTGGCCTCATGGGCGGCTCAACCTGCACCATACCCCAAACTTTATTAAGTGTTAAAATTACTTGTTGGCAGTTGCTTAAGGTAATCCAGTAATTTGCTCCATATAGCTGCCAAACCTGGTTTCCCCTTGCTCTTTTTATTGCTCGCACTGTAAAAAAAAAATGGAGCTTGAGGCAGAAAAAAAAAAAAAAACAGAAAAAGAGAGAAATAGAACTACATGAATGAAAATCATACCTATGTTAAATATATGTAGTGATTGGGCTGTGCTGATTGCAGAATGTTTTTTTTTTCTTTTTCTAAATCACATTTGAAGAACTTCATTGCAAAATTAAGTGAAGAATTAATCTTCATAACAGTCAGTAAGAGAAGAATAGAAGGAGGAGGGAAAAATATTTAGTTGACTGATGTGCGGGTGACTGTCAAAACTCATTGGTTTATTTTTTGCATATGCATTACTACTCCCATTGTCAGGGGTGGTGAGAGAGTATGCTGGAGACAAGTCCTCAAGGTGAATTATCTGTAATTACTCATGACTTTCGCCTAGTTTGGACCGATAAGCATTTTGCCCTGAAAGCTATGCCCTCGAAAATGATTTCAAATAATGCGGCGGCGGCGGTGCTGACACTGACGGATGGCCCGCCCGCCTTCTGCCGGTGTAAGCACAAATGGGGCCCGGTTAAAGCAAATTAAGAGCTAAACCCATCGGACGCTCCCCGTGCGGCCGCCTACTCCGATAACGGCAGTAAATATAAATCGGCCGTGTGCAGACAGCCTTTTAAACACGATGCGATGTTTATTATGGCCTCTCCAAATTGCATCAGGCTCCAGCCTGGGATTCATTACCCCCGGCCGCAGGATTATTTTGTGTTTGCGTCGTGATTACCCATCTGAACTCTCGCGCTTCGCCGCAACGCACTCTTGCACAGTCTTCCTCTACAACTCTACAAAGACGCGTATATTCGCTATACTGAAGGAGATGCAGATTACACTTTCAGGGGAAATTTTCAGTGTCTTATAGACGTGTCTGCGTCATGCTAATAGTATAACACCTCAGTGAGGTGAATGAAGTACGTGCTAGGTGCGCTAGCTATTTTATTTGGCGTTAACACTGCATATAACTTCATTTAATATAACTCAGTAATGACAGGGTGTTTTTGCATTGGTATTATTATAAATGCATGTATCCCAGAAGGAATATTCACAAGGAACATTTGAACTTATTGAGTGTGTTTTGGCAGTTCAGCCAGTTGGTATGGAAACACCACCACAGGTATCTAACCAATTTTTGTAAATTAGATTCTACTTTGTTCAAAGCCAGAAGAAACTAGTTAACCGAGGTCTCTTTAGAGAGCGAGAGAGCACAGTTTCCTTTGCTTTCCATCTCATACAAAATCGGACATAATGAGAAACTCTATAATCCACATGAAGACCAAGGACCTGAACATTTCCAAATGCTCCGGCTACATTACGGCTGCTTAACCAAGTGAGATAAAATTGGAAGTGAACTGCAAATCTCATATTCCATTTGTAGAGTAAGTTTATAATTTTGCAGCTCAATTGGCAATACCTGCTGTTCCGCAGAGACAATCGTTTCTATGCTTGATTCATTTTGAAGCCCCAGTGAGAGAAAGCTAAAAGGTCTGCAGCTGTACAAAGTGCAGCGAAAACCCCCTCTATAAACAGGGATTAGCACATCTCATGTCCATAGTGGGGGGAAATGGCCAGTGCACAATGTGTTATGGTTTCGGTGTTGTGAAAGCTACGATGAAAAGGCATTGATTGATAGGGTACAGTTGTTGCTATGGCCCGGTGCAGGAAAATCTAGCTGGAGAGGCACTTGTTGTCAATTCTAGTGTTTCCATCCTCGGTGTGGGAATGCTACACAGTGTAGACACGTTTGTCTGGACAGTAAACAAAACCACATCTGTCTTCCTTTTGTCCTTCGCTTCTCTTTTTTTTTCCTGACAGATTTGTGTCTTAATATGGTTACTTTGTAACTTTAGTAGCCTCATACAACTGTGTTTAAAAGTTGTATTTCTTAATAGTATTCTTATATTCATTATGGTGAAAACCAGAAGTGTTTGTAATTAATTGGGGGATGATATTTTTCCCTGTTCTTTAGTTTTTATAAATTCAGAGAAACATTTTCAGACAAAGATTCAATTTTATATTTTCAATCATTTTTCATTTTCAATATTAAAATAGGCAGATTAATAAGTAATAATAGAGTACAACCATCCAACCAACTGAACAAAAAACAGCCATCAAAAAGTTATGTGAAATACACACCATAAATATTTCCATTTTGTGGAGGTGTGTGGTACATGTACCCTGCATCATCAGAGTTTGATCTTTGACCTCACTGTGACTTCTAGTCACAGGGGTGACCACAGAGCTTTCAAAGTGCTGCTCAAAGTGCAAGGAATTGTTTCATATGAAGTAATGCCCAAGTGAACCGGACAGACGACATTACCACGTCCATCTTTCTTACTCAATGTGAAATGCTTTTTCTGGCATTCCAGGATTCAGGCATATAATGAAGTCTCTTGGACCAGATTCAAGTTTAATTTAGCCCTCACAGGCATTAAAATAAAGGCCCTCAAGATGTGGTATTGAAAAACTTGCTCTCTGTGTGTGCGTGTGTGTGTGTGTGTGTGTGTGTGTGTGAGTATGAGTGTGTGTGTGTGTGTGTATGTGCGTGTGTGTGTGTGTACAGGAACTGTACATGTGATACTGGGACAAGGCCGCCGTAAATGTCAGTCTCTCCTAACTAATGCAATTCCATTGTAACACGAGCAAGAGGAGGATTATAATTTTATTACATATCTGTCTGAAACTTAAGCTCTCCTCCACTTTGTCCACTAGTGCCAGGGAATCTATTAGTTGAAAGTATTTACCAGTTGGCCTGTGTTCACAGTGAGTGTACACAAGGGGAGTTTGGCCAAGCCTCTGCCAAATGTACCAACTGCTGATTTCCACGTTTCTCCGCTGCTTTCCGTGCTGGAGGGGGATTACTATTGTAAAGTGATATTTAGAGAAACCTACAGTCGTCCATAGTCGGGCTGCGGAGTGTTAATTGCAAAGAGGACGGGTGACGTCTCCTGCTGTGGGTTTGAAGGGAGATACAGACGTGGTGTCTGATTGTGGCCCGATGCTGTCAGGCTACAAGTGCTCTCTGAGGGTTCTGTTTTAAGTTAAAAGCGATATCAAGACACGAGGAAGTCTCTTTCAATAAATGCTTTTCTGTTTTGTCCCACGATGAATAAATGGGCAATATCCTTCTGCGGAGGGTGGGTTTTGGTCAGAGAGATGGGCTCTAGCCGTGATGATGTCACGTGGTAACATATAGTTCATGTAGTACTCTATTCTCCAGTGTGTGATCCACACGTCATATATGACATTTAATTTGCTTTTTGTAGCCGCAGTTTCAGCACAGTCATACTTTGGAATATGATAATGCGTTGCAGCCTAGGCACCTGGATCTCATTTGGAACATCGGCCATGCTGGCGAAATGCAAGCTGGCAATTCAGAAAATAGCTCATACATTGAATGTAACATAGGCAAATCGACACCTGAACTTTCATACGGTTTAGTCCAATTTCTCTCCTATTTGTTCACTCGGAAATTCATAAACACATCGTGTTGAGAACAACTTCCAATATTCTGTGGTTGTGACACCTCATTGGCATGCCGTTTTTGGAAGACCTGCTTTTATACCTCACATAGTCATTAGTCGGAACGGAAGAGTTATGGCTAGTAGTTATAGCTCTTGTTTTGAATCGAACCTTTATTCTCAGAAACAGTGAGCGCAAAAGTCCATACACATGTGTGCTCACTCTTAAATCTAAATGGATCAGACATAAAAGAATACCTGGCACTTGCAGACATAATCAATATACCTAACACATAGGGCCCAAGCCATTCCAATGTAGTTTTAGAATATGTTATACACATGCTAGTCATTGCATGAATACAAAGACTAAACATTAGCTTTAGATTCTGATATCTGTTCTTTAGATGTATATTGAATAATGCTTTTATCATGTTTCAGCATTCCTTGTGTGGCCATAAATGAGATTAGCATTTTGGATGATAAGTCATTCATTTTGATTTCTTTTTCAGATTTAGTGACAAGGCTGTACATGGAAATTCTCTTTTCGAAAGGGCCTCTTTTTCTTCTTCTTCTTCTTCTTCTTCTTCGGGTGTTTCATTAACCAACAGGGTGGATGAAACACAAATAGGCAATTCTTTAGTCTGGGGGTATACACACTCAGCCTGGTAATGAACAGCTTACAGCCACTTGAGAGGACCTGCTTCACTCAGCCAAGAGATTTTTTTTTTTATAAACAGCAGCAAGGAGGAGAGCCAGACACTGCTCTATTATTGTAATAGAAAACACAGCCTCTTTCAGTTCATCATTTATTCTGCTTTGTGTATGTTAAACCTGAAAGCCGCATGATTCAGTCCGCTGTGTGACTCTGGACAGTCTGTATGACAAAACACTCCGGCATGACAAAGCCATTAGTCAGGCTCAGCTTACAATGTGGCCCATTTTGTGTAGAGTACCTCATTCATTATACTGTACATTAATTAGCCGTATAGACGGGGAAAAAATTCATTTGAAATGATTCGTTATTCTAAATGTCACTGTTTTTAAGTTAAAAAAGAGAAAGTGTAATACTCAGGTGTTTTTCATCCATCTTAGTTTTCATGAAACGTTTACATGTTAACATGACAGGACATCAGTCGAAGTAGTTTAGATATTAGCGGTACGCTCCCTCGTGTAGCGTTTGAACGAACATGACTGGTCCTTTCTTCTTTTTTCTAGTGGGAGGAGATCAGTGGAGTGGATGAACACTACACGCCCATCCGGACTTTCCAGGTGTGTAACATCATGGAGTACAGCCAGAACAACTGGCTTAGGACCAACTGGATCCCACGCAAGTCTGCCCAGAAAATCTATGTGGAGCTCAAGTTCACCCTGAGAGACTGCAACAGTATACCCTTGGTTTTGGGGACCTGCAAGGAGACGTTCAACTTGCACTACTTGGAGACGGACGAGGACCAAGGTGCCAAGTTCAGAGAGCACCAGTTCTCCAAGATTGACACCATCGCGGCCGACGAGAGCTTCACTCAGTCAGACCTGGGCGATCGCATTCTTAAATTAAACACGGAGGTGCGAGAGGTGGGGCCCATTACCAAGAAGGGCTTTTACTTGGCCTTTCAGGACGTGGGGGCTTGTGTGGCTCTCGTGTCGGTGCGAGTGTACTTTAAAAAATGCCCCTTCATGGTGAAAAACCTGGCCATGTTTCCCGACACAGTGCCCATGGACTCACAGTCACTGGTGGAGGTGAGAGGCTCCTGTGTCAATAACTCGAAAGAGGAGGAGCCACCTAAAATGTATTGCAGTACAGAGGGAGAGTGGTTGGTGCCCATTGGGAAATGCCTTTGCAACATAGGCTATGAGGAACGTGAAGTCAGTTGCCAAGGTAAAATCCCTCTCTCTTCATTTCTCTCTCTCTCTCTCTCTCTCTCTCTCCCTCGCTTTCTCTTTCTCTCTCTTGCTTTCCTACTCTTTCTCTCTCTCTCTTTCTTTCTCTCTGTCATTCTCTTCCCTCCCTTTATTTCTCTGCCTGTCTCTCTCCCTTTTATTCTTTTCAACTCTTTCTGCGTACACTGCCTTTCATTTCACGGGCCATTTTCTCCCTTTCATCAGTGTAATGCACTAGTTCAAACTGCATGGACAAAAGCTCTAAATTCTATTTCTGGCGAATCATTTATTTGTTTATTCCATTTGTTCAGTTTCGTACACCCTCTGCTGTATCAAGTCAGACTTATTGCATAGTTTCTCGACAAATATGTATAGATCAGAATATGAACGTCCTGACACTTCGGTGAGAGTAAACCAAGTACATGTCCAGTCCACAGAGTGAAAATGGATTTTACACAGAGATACAGACACACCTCAGATCTGTCAGCTCTGGTGGGTGTCTGCATGGGAGAGAGAAACAAGAGTGCTCTCTTTGGTGGAGAAGTGAATGGATGTGCGGTGCAGGCCTCCATAAAAAGCAGCTTGAAGTAGTTAGGCTTGTGAAACACTCCTCTGTATCACCTCATCAGGACGCTAAGGGAATAGTTACATGTTTGGCATGCTGGACAGTTGGGTGAGAGGCGTGTGTGTGTGTGTGTGTGTGTGTGTGTGTGTGTGTGTGTGTGTGTAAGTTTGCTCATTTTTATATGTATAGGCATTTTCTGCATGTATTGGGACAAGTTTTGTGAATTTCTGTGTAAAGCATAAATGTGAGGACTGTGGTGTTGTTGAAAGCTGTAAGGTTGTTGAACCTCAAGTGAGTTATATACGGCTGTACTTCAGCGTTTGATAGCTTTACAAAATACAAATATTTCCGTCAGTTTGCCATTATCTACACCGTATAGTCATACTGGATGCACTGTTTGCTACTAAAATGTGTTCCGGAGTGGAGAAGTTCGTTATGCTGCCTGTAGCCTGAGCCTTCAGACAGAGATGTATACAGGGCTAGGCTGCAGTGTGTTTAGCTCTTAGAGGAGGCAGAGCTGTGAGAGCTGATAATAAATAGGCTGGCAGCTGGCTGCAGGAGAGTCTCCACTCTGACTGTGGTATTATTTGAGTTAAGCCGTCTCCCAGGAGAAATCACTCCAGCTCATAAAGTGCTCCAAGTCCCTCTTTTCCACTCCACTCCAATGTGACTGATGTTTGGGAATTTCGCTGTGCGACGTTGTGCTCTACTGTACGCTTTTTTTTTTTTTTTATTAATGTGAGAATGAGCATGATTGGAAGATGTCAGTCTGCTTTAAGTAGAAGGTGTCAGGGCCAGCTTCAGAATGGAGCTTGTAAGTAGTATGTATACAGCAGCTGTGGTAAAGCTGTTAAGGGTGTTTGGATCAGGTCAAATGTGTCTGAGACCATATTACGTGATGAGAAAACATTTAGGTGTCTTCATGTTTGTCTGCCTTTAGAGGATTACCTTGTGCAACGCACAGAAAACCGGAAGGACCTCGTGAACTTCCCATCATCTGTATAGCAAAACACTTGACCAGAGCTCTGCTTAACTGTAACAGAGCGTACAACTGGTAGACAAGACTGGGATCACTGAACAGCCATGATCTGAGACCTGGTTGTCCACAAGTAGTGGAGAAGCAGTCTCTTCTGTCAGTATCAAAGACACATGGAAGTACCATCACAATATAAAAGAGGATTGAACAGAACATGGTGATAATGTCTGAGATGTATACACATGTTGCAGAGATGCTGCTGTTAATGGTGTTGATGTCTCATCCAATTTAAAGACAGTGTGATCATTTACAATGTTAATGAACTTGTATAATTGTGTGAGTTTTACATTCAGTTGTGTCTGACACTGTCAGAGTTAATAAGAGAATAGAATTTAGTGGGAGAACTGTGCTAATTAGCTCTAAATAGTGTACAATAGTGTTGTACAGTAACAGAACAATAAATTCTGTTTTTCATTATCTTTTTAAAAGTTATAGTTTTTTTTTTGTTGTTGTTCTATTTCGTGAATTCAGCATCTTCTGTAAGCATTTTAGCCTATAGCCTTTTCACTCAATTTATTATTCATTAAATGCAATGCATATAAAACATATGTGAGTTTTACACTGTCTCAGTTCACCCCACAGGTGAAGTAAAACGTAGAATATGCCAAAATGCAGTTTCCAGTGAAACAGAATATGAATGCCGATCTCTGAAGCCTGAATGTACATTTCAAACAGTTGTGCATGCTCATGCATTTTTGCTGGCCAGTTTTCTCGCCTGTGGTTTGGCAAGACTGATGCCTCTAAAGGTGCCTGCTCCAAACCATTTATCAAACCTACCACCCATTTGTGGCATTTAAAACCAAACTCTGGACAAGTGTTTCATTGTATTAGTGTCTTTGAGACTGAATGACTGACTGACTGAATTAATGAAGAAATCTATGAACTAATAAACTAACAAAAAATAAATGAATAGATGAATGAAAGAACAAATGAATGAAAGAAAGAAAGAAAGACAGAAAGAAAGAGAGAAAGAAAAGAAAAGAAAACTGATTAATACGATCACTGAACAAATACAGAGTCAGTAAACTTGAATGAATGAATGAATGAATGAATGAATGAATGAATGAATGAAAAGATAGTGAATGAACAAATACATAAAGAGTGCGTAACATTATAAAATAAAACAACCGGGCCAATAAACAAGAATTTGATTTGAACAAATAAATGAATGAACAGATAGATACATAGCTGATTTGACAAGCTTATTAATAAATGATTTAAATAGTTTAATTTAAGGCATTGTACCAGTTCATTATTTTTTTTAAACTGTCGCGAGTGTTGTCCTGACTGAGGCGCTGTGTATTGTCTGCCTGATCACCCGAGAAAGAAAACGATCTTGACAAACGACAGGGAGACCCTCTAGCTTTCCATTACTATCACCATTTACCATGTTCTCCTTTTTCTATGAAGTTGTGTGAATGTTTGGATGTATTTGACAATCTCTTATTAGTTTCAGAGCAGGCTAATGGAAGCTAATAAGGGTTTATATTACGGGACAGTGACAGCTGCATCTCTGCACACAGCCACATGTGCAGGGGGGAAAAGGTCTAACTCAGAGATTATTTTGCAGACCCGCCGTGTTAACAGATTGATTTCTGCAGGGAGTGTGATTGCAGTTCTAACAGAGATATTTTGAAATGTACAGAGCTCAGTTTCAACACTTTGAACGTCAATCTGGGTCATGTGGTTGTCTTTTACGTAGCAGTGTTGAGGGAGTGCCCATCTTAAATATTTCATCGGATGTTGTCTTAGTCAGAGAAACGGTGCTGCATTCAGCGTGTTGTTTCGTATTGCGCTTTGTGTGTATGCTTTGTCTGCCTTTGTTCACACCACAGACCCTCAGTGCTCAGTTTTCAGAATGTTAGCATTGGTTTTTGTTGTTGTTTTTTCCAGTATCCAGTAGCAATGTGTACTGACAGGTGCCCCGAACGATCCCGCATACCCAAATGAACCACAATAAAAGACTGTCTAGATCGTTGCATGAAGCCTACTGGCCTATTATGGAAAGCACAGATGGGTATAGTTCTTGTGCTCATCTTTAAAATGATTTGCGGCGGAGGACAGCGGTGAATTCCACAGCCCATAGTGATGAGGGCCAAGAAAATGAGAGAAATAACCAAAGCCATGGCACATGCTCACATCCTTGTCGTCCATGTTTTCAACAACCCTGTCAGCGGCACACTTGCATTAAGAGTAACCCATCACGCGGAGAACAATGTAAAAATCACTTGGACTGTGTTAAGCCCTGGACGATTCAGATTTTATGGTTTGCAGTCAGCACTCAGGTTGCAATGGTTCGGAATTGCGTAGGAAATGTGTAACACATTAGAGAAAAAAAAAATCGAAATCAGATCACTTTAAGCTGCATTTAGGATGTACCCTTACCGTATTTGAACAGGTTTAAATGTGTTGTGAAGGGCTTTGATGTCGAGTAAGGCACTAGACTGACCTCACTTAATTAGTGTTGGTGTGTGTTTACTTAGCCTCATCTGGAAATGGCTTTGGTGTTGTGATACCAACTGGTACTTCAAAAGAAGCAACGCATTCTAGGGAGCTTTACAAGGTTCCAAGAGCTGTTATCTTGTGTGCCACATGATCTGTGTGTGTGTGAGTGTGTGTGTGTGTGTGTGCAGTCTCTCCTAATGAGCAGTGGTAGAAAAGTCCTATGATAGAGTCCCACAAATATGCTGAAGGTTACTTTAATTATCTACCTCAGGTATGAAGTGAATCCGAGGGAGGTAAGACTTAACTGGATTCAAGGATGCGAAATGTATCCACAGGGAGGTCGGATGTAACTGCCTCAATAATAGGAGTGGGAGTACAAATTTCACCTTACCATGAACTTGAACTTAAAGCCTACATTAGCTTACTGTCAATCCATCCGTTGGTTTAACGCCAGTGCTTCCAGTTGATGGAAGTAAGTCAGCAAGTAAGTAGAGAGTTTGATCTATCACCATAATGAGACAGAGCAGGTGAAGTATTTTAAAGTCTGTGTGAAATTCTTTAAACCATAATCTGATCTTAAAACAGCAAATAAAAGGAGTATATGAGCCGGATGTCTGTCTGTTTTCAGGGTTTCCCGTGTTCGCAGCTGCCATGGGGCTCCTCCAAGTGCAGTGGTGGTTTACATTCCTGTTGGATTTACCAGGATATACAATCCCCATCCTCACTATCCCTGATTAGTTATCAGATCTTATTAATGCGGCTGAAGAAAGTGCAATGGGTTATTTTAACAAGCCCTTAAAGACCTGCAGGAAGAACACTGGTGGGCCAAAGAACTTGATTTAACACAGGCTGACAGACACTAGTCTTAGTTTTCAGGAGGTTATCTTTTTTTTTTTTTTTTTTTTTTGCTGATCTGTTCAGCTGCAAATGCCCTGGTTTAATTCCATTGTTTGCCCTTGTCTATGGAGGAGCTGTGTTGTTCTATTCTTACTCACCACTCATAGTGATGGCGGCAAGACATTCTACAGAGAATGTGTTTACTCAGCGCAAACATGTTTGAGACCTACAATTTTGAATAGATTATAAATATAAGTATGTGAATCGTACTGTGTTTAATAGATATTTTGAGGAATTTTTGGCAAGTGTTCAGGGTTTACAAATTGCATTTGTGATAATTTAGTCTAGACTTGATGATGGGTTAATTTTGGTCGTCTGGATTTGTTTCTCAATTGAGCAACAGGGCAGCTCATTAGTGAACTCCCTCCAGAATATCTAGCAGTGCTATTTTATGGTTGTTTTTGGTGTCGTAACCATACAATATTATCCGACATGAAAACTTAAAACTGGCATGAGTTATGTCAAAAATGTTACCAGATAAAACACTTGTTCTTTTTATTATCTTCTTGTCTTTCACTCATATAGTTTGCCCTTTTCATTTGACAGATACATATTAGGGTATGTTTTCATTTGTGCTGGACTTGCGTAAGCTAATCACATCAAGGATTACAAAATCCAAAAGTAATCACACTCAGCACTGAGTAGACCCAGATTCAACTTTGGAGAGTCTTCTCAGTGGAGACCAATGAGATTATCATATTTTTTTTTTCCATTCTCATGTCCATATTGTTGCTGTGTGAGGTGGTTTGAATGGCAAAGAGTCGATCCAATGGGCTGATGGTCCTGGCTGGGAGATCAAAGTCCTGTGTTGCATGCCTGCACGCCAGTCGCATGCCACGTGTTTTCTATCACTCTCCACCCTCTATAAATGCTTTCCCTTCTGCTCTCCCTCACACACACTTTCAGGGCTCAAGACCTCTCCACTGCGTGTCACCCCATCGCTGACGGTCCACATCAGGGTTCTCATACTGGGGCAAATCTTCGGAGTGGTCACATCACTCGCTCTTTGAATGAAAAACTGTGTGTGATGTACCTCTTGTTGTAGCTCCAATTCTTTCTGGTTTCATCCAATGGTAAGGTCCATGCTGAGGCCATTTGCAGTAATGAGAAGACCAAACAGACTTACAGACTGGGCCTGTTTTAGCTCATACAAGAATATTCATTTAATTCAAAGGAGAACGTACTGCTCTCTGTCAATTCAAAGTAATGCGCAGACCCTGTATATCAGCTGAATTTTGACAGAGTCATGTGCGTTTGATTAACGCACGACTTTTGAAGGATCAGTGAGAAAGTCATATTTGAGTCTGTGTTTGAGTAGGATCTGTGAGAACACATGTTCAGTGTCAAATGCTGGAATTTAATTGTAGTCTTACAGACAGTTTGTTTTCTATTTAGACTTATTGGTTACCATAACACTTAGGTTCTCCTTGCTGTATATCTTTACAGGATCTAATCATCTTGACTGAATGATTATAAGTGGAGAATTGTGACAGTTATACGAGAACCCAAATGGGCACACTGCTCCAGATCCAGGGACCATGATAAAGGTCTACAGCCTCTGAAGCTTGTTTATATTGTTCGTTATATAACACTGAACTCCTTCTCAAGAACAGCTCCCAGCATGTCATGTCCCTGATCTCTTCCCCTTTTGGAAACAAGAATCCAGTGTTTTGTAGAGTGCCATAATTTACAATGACAACATGTCTGACCCAGTAAGAGACCAGAGTTAAAAAAATAACAAAACAGAAAAAAAAAAAAAAAAAAAACGTTCCCTCAGAATCCAGTTTCATTCGTTCTTGTTATTGTGTTAAACTTGCTCTCTCTTGGCTTATTACATTCCTCCATCATGTTAACACATGACTGGTCCCATCTCCCTTGATCCATGAGCTGTGTATTGGCTGGCATTTAGCTCCAATCAGGAATGAGGCACATAGATGCCGAGAAAATGTCTCTCCCAGCTTGGATATTGCCTTACTTCCTAGGTTTACTCACCCTACAGTCACTGCTCTTCTGCATGCAGTTCCTACTTTTTATTGGACATGTGTTTGTGTTGGTCAGAGCTTGATTCATGTTCCTTTGGATTTAAGTCAACATCTTTGTGACATCACTTCGCATGGTAATTGGTCGACACTTTCACAGTATGATCTGCCCACTCCCACATCAGACCAGCGGCTTTGTTCTGGGAAGACTGTCATTTCCAGGTTTGCTGTGGGCCTTTCATGCTGGAATTATCCTTCATAAACCTGGGTCAGCTCCCAGATGGAAGTCATTATTGTCCCTCTGACTCATTGCATTTGGTTTTTCTATCAATTTAAGTATGGGGACACTCACTCCTTGAGTATTTTTCTAGCTGCTTTTCCACCAAATATCTGACCCTAAACTTTTTTCCACAGTAAAGTCTTAGGCTTGACATTTTCCATTGGCAGAGTGAACTGTGATTATTTCAGGATGGGCTTGTATGGGTTAGTGGTCCAAACGGTCAAGCAGCGGAGAACTGCAGTACCACTGATACTCCAGCTCTAACGAATAATCTACAGAGCTAGATAGCTGGTAGTATGATGCGTTTTTATTTTAGGTCAGTGCAGCCTCTCTAGTACATCATTTGTGAGGGTGCTGAGAACGTGTGAAAAGTTCAAATTAATCCTTGCAAATAAATCAATTCAGCAATAAGCAGTGATTTATTTTCTGAATTCTTTATGGGCCCCTATCCATCTGCATTTTTTTCTGACGTTCGCCAATAAACACCCAAGGAGATATTTGACTTTTGAAAAATCCCATCATTCCACTTTACACAACAAAAACTAATTAAATCTGAGAAAGCCCCACAGCAATAATATTGTTTCCACACAGGCGTCAACTGTGGTTGATTCTTGTGGGAAAGGAGCCGTCTAAATAACCGTGTTAGTTCACAAACACTGGCTTTTTTTTATTATATTGTAGACATCATTCTCAAGCCTTGACCCAAGAATTAATTACGATGAGTGAAAACAAACACCACAATGCCCAAATTACCCAAGAGTCTGGAACTATAGATTCGGTCCCACCACTGTCGCACAGCTCTGAGAGTTCTTGGTTCTATACACAGCATCAAAGCCTGTTTGCTTTTCCAACTGTTCCTTTATCAACTCACCTTACACAACTCTGAAACAAGTAGGGAGGGCACAGGGTTTTAGAGAGAGTATGAGGGTCCTGAGAAGGTCCTTTCTAAAGCAGGCCTGGTGCCTTTTCACTTCAAAGATGGTAACCACAGGCCCAGGAATGTAGGCCCCAAGCTCCAGATGCAGGCAGTCGAGGGGGCTGTTTATTTGGGATGGACCCCCGGTGGTGGATAGGACAAGGGCTGGACGGGGGTGTCACTGTGATGGATGAGCGTGGTGCTGGCCTGACAGCGGGACAAGGCCCTTCTGACAGCCAGTGTTCCAGGCCTGGTTTGGTTGAGATGGCCCCTCGCTCAGTCCACACAGGAGGAAGCAGTCCATTCACCAGGCCAAACACAATGAACATCTCTTCTTGCTCTGCGTGTCTGTATTTTTTTTTTTTTTTTCTGAATCCATATTTCAGTTTTGACAGGGCTGCTATTAATTAGCTCCTTGCTTAGGATTGGTATGCTCATATATTGCTCTCATATGTTTCAAGAATAGTAAATAAATGGATGTGGTTCCTACATATGAAGCAGCAAGCAGTAACAGCTTTAGCTATGTCAGCAATTCATGTGACTTTTCACCCTGCCAGCTGTAAGGCATGCATAGGGAGAGAGAGAGAGAGAGGGCACCTCCAGATGGGCCATTCCCTAAATTCTAACACTTATATCCCTTGTTTGACACCTCTCCTTGGGCCAGAGACTATTTTAAAATAATTGGTGACCAACCTGGTATTGATGTATCAGACCTCATATCCCCTACCCTGCTTCTGGTTATAGGGAATGTGAACTTCAGTTCTTGAACTCACTCTTTGAATTCACTCTTTGATTGGCCCTGTTTGGCTCCTTTATCGTAATCATGCAAATAGGTAGTGCTGCCTGAACATTTCAACAGGGACATTTCAGCATTGCCTGTGGACTGTGCCGTTGATTGAATCAGATCATTACAACAAAAAGAAGAGAAGAGTATAGATTCGGTGCTTGCGGCAATCCGACCTTCTCCCTGGTTCTTGTTAACCTTTTAGATATACAATTCTTACTAAGGACATTTATAGTAGTGTTGAACTGTTCTAAAAAAAAAAAAAAAAACCCTTCCTCTAATGTTAATTAGAAACTGTTTTCCTTGTGCATTATCCTTCCAGCTATTGTAAAATATTTCTTTTGATATTCTGCCGTCGAGGGGTTTAGAACCAGCAGTCTGGCTGCGTTATCTTGCTCATGTTTGTCTTTTCTGGTGTAAATGAGCACAGACAGTGTGTGGTGTGTTGTGAGGCACAGTCCCATGGGTCCCTGTATGGACTTTTTCAGTAGCAGCTCAAACCTCCCGGGATAGCTCCTGGTGTCCGTGTGATAAAGTGGACACGCTGGGTTCTGCCCAACTGCTGCGAGCCGGAATGATCAGGAAAAACAACGGGGGTTCTTAAAATACCCTCACCTCCTTGGAAAAGAAAAGTATTTTTTCCAAAGGAATAACTAAAATACCTGTTTTCCTCTGTTTGCCTTTGTTAATTTTTCTTCTTTTCTTTTCTTTTTTGTTTGTTTGAGAATTGTCTAAAAGTCATTGATGGTGTCACTCAAGACAAGCAAATCTCACATTTGCTGAATATATTCATGACACTGAAAACGACGAGGAAAGAGATTATTTGACATTGGTGGTGACATTTTTAACCAATGCATATATGACTTTCATGGAAATAATTTCAGGATTTTTCATTTTCAGAGGGAAAACACGCATTGTAACTTTAAAACAAATATATGTACAAAATCCAGTAAAAATATAGCAGAGGCATTTTGCACATACAGTAGAGTAGGAACTGACCTTGGGAACAGAACTAGAAAGCAGAGGACAGTGCTGTCAGCTGTGACTTCCCAGAGAGCGAAGTGACACTTTGTCGGTAGCACAATGTTTGTCATCCTTTCCTCCATCGTGCCGGAGAACAAATAGCAAAATCCAACTGTGAAAGAGGAAGAAAAATGACATTGTACATCGTTGATATGCAGGAACAGGCCAGATTTGGAGTAGGAGAAACTCTTGTTCTCTCTGACCTCATGGATGACTGGAGAAATCCTAAGGAGAAATGCATAGAGTTTCTCTGTGCAGATGTGAAGAACAGTCATGTGAGTCCATACATCATTCCAGAGAGAGAAAGTGTGCTGTTTCTACACCCTCAGCTTATTAAGGCATTTCAGGCCCCACTGCACTTGTGCTGCTTCCCAACCTTTTAGCAGGCTCCCTACCTTGAATGCCAAGCATAACAGTAGATATTCTAGAGCAGTAGTGCGTGGAGGATACAAGGGCTCTCTGGAAAATGTCATGTTTGGGGGTTTAGCCCGATGAAATCCAGAAGATATGATTCTTAGCTGAGATTCTGCATTTTTTTTTCCCCTCCAAAGAGTTTCTCTACTGATACTATTGAAGTATGTTAAGATATAATCCACAGCCCCAAAAGGCACCAGGATGACCGAAGTCAAACTGCTGACCTGAGCCTTGAATGTGGCTGGGGTCAGGGTGGTCAGACAGGATTGTGGGCAGATCTTTCATGTGGCTGCCACTTAAAGAGGGGACAAAATGGTCAACCTTTAAAGGTTGTGGGATACCTCTGAGACGAGAACTGACCTTTCGGGGAAACCACTGTCCGTGAGATCTTTGAGTGTTTGAACACACATTACACGGATGGGGGATTGTGGGTAAAGACTACAGATACCATAGTCACAAAGTTCTCCATAATTAATATACTGATGATACAGGACTGACTGGAGGACATTTTTGTCCTACTTTTTCGTTAATTTTCCACTTTTGCAATATAATTCCACCATCAAGGTAATTGTCAAAGGGAATGAAACGGAATCCATCAAGAGTCCGATGAATTTGGTTTTAAGGGATAATAATCTTCCTTTTAGACTTCTCAGCGGATCCAGTAGAAGTTTTGCAATTTGAGAAGTTATGGGCCTGAATACTATGTACACCCTGTGTTTAAAGAAAGCCAGCTTTATTAAAAAGAAGTACTTGGTTTTGGCTGTGGTGGAATGTTATTCCAGATGATCCACTTTTTTGCATGTTTTGATTGACAAGATAGATCTGGGAGCCATATCCTCTGTAAATCTGGCAGAAAGAATTGATGAAGTCCAACATGTAATTATTTGTCTATCAGCTTTCCTGTCTTCCCTAAGCTTGCAGAAAGAATGTCCTCCCTTTGCCAGAAACCGTCTTTGACTGTTTGCTACACACAATTAATTCTTACAGACTGAACATGTTTATTGTTATGGTCAGAGAATATGTTGCCAAGGAAAAGACATCACTCCCAGAGTAACAGAGTAGTAAAACAATGACAGCGGCGCATCTTAAATTCACTCCAGAAAATAAGACTGTTACAACTGAAACCAGATATCAATATGGACACACCTAGAGGCATTTCATCAGAACGTTCAGATCCAAAATACCTGGATGCTGTGTGCAATTGCAAACACCTTACACAGTTAAGATAACTGAAATAACTGTATATCCGTAAACATTCAACTGAAAGTAGTCCACTGTCATTTTGTATATGGCATAAAATCTGTTCAGTGTTTTTGAAGCATGTCTCAGGTAAAGCACCTCTTGCATTTCATATTTTAGAACAACCCGGAGAATGTGAGTGTGGATTAGTATGTCATATTTTTTCTTTAAGTCCAATAGTATCGATGATTTGCCATACTTAATGAGGGCAGACCAATTAATACATTGATTTACATTTAAATAGACAAGGAAACGTCACTGTCTGCAAAGTGTCATTTGCATATCGTTACCATGCTAATGTCTGTCTAACAGAGATAGTTGATGGCTCTGAATATAATTACAGTAAAAAAAAAAGGTGTTAATCACGATGTCATACATTAAACATTCGACCCAGTCCTTTTGATTGCCCTCCATACACTCTCACGTAGTGTTGGTTGTTGTATAGTACTATGTGCGCGCGCGCGCGTGTGTGTGTGTTTTTGAGCTGTTCATATGAGAACAGTATTTGAAGCTATACCCTCACGTGTTTTTGTATGGCGGCAGGGGGGTTGCTGGCATTAAAGTTTGTATTTTTTCTGAGATTTACATGTGGTGTGCATCAGGTCAGTCTACCAAAATCTATAAAAGAATAACTAATCCTGGCTAATAGTTTATTCTATGCAAATTACACATAGAATAGAAAGTACAATGAGTAAATGGGATCTGCATGCTGACAAATCAATGGTAATTATTGCACCACAATATACAGAGCATTGGAAAATTATCTCCAGGTGTAGGAAAAATTGGCAGTCTCATCGCTCAGCACTTTAATTGGTACAATTATGATAGCTGCTTTTTAGCCTCTATTTAGAATAAATCAATGCCAAAAACGGTCTGGAAATACATCACTGGTGCAGCACTGAGTCTGTCCTAAACCAACATTTTTAGTAAGCGAAATCCATTGCAACAAATAGACGCCATTCATCATCATTGTGCACTCTCACACCAGTTGATGCACAGGGGTCAGTGAATCTGCTCCAGGCTCTATTTCTGGCACAGTGAAGAACCCATTTCAATACATGTTCATTACTCACGCTAAGTGTGACCATCATTTGGGAAAGGAGCAGGTCAGAGGGAGTGTACATGGTTTTCTCATTAAAGAAGAACTGGGTGGTTGGGGAAGAATAGTTTTTTTTTTCTTTCTTTGAGGGGGGCGGGGAGGGGGGAGGGGGGGGTTCAAATACCCCTACATGATACACAGATACACAGGCTGTCTAGGAAGAAGCCAGGGTTACAACATGCCAGGACATGCTGTTTTGATCCTGCACCAAGGATAGCGTTTGAGGGCTTGCTAGGCCACGTTGTGGATCCTCCTGAGGGACAGCTGAGGTGCAGTGGAGGCCAGGAGTAAAATACCATGTGTGCACCCAGTAGGGGGGCATTCCTTCAGCCCCTCTGATTTCCTCAGCACTGTCACACTCTTCTCCAAGCTGCACCGCACTTCTTGTCCAGCTCCGCCTCAGTTTACCCACGGCCCCTTATCAGCAACACATAATCTCCCACAGCTCATGGTAGATTGTGGAAAAAGTAGCTGTGGTCTGAGTTTTACACCGGCAGTTGCCCTCCTTGCCAAGGGATAATATACGACATAGTGTTTAGTCATGACCTTGGCTAATGTCAAAACCTCATTGAACTGCATGGGTGGTATTGGATTTCAGATACAGCTGTGCTTAAGGTAGCGGACTTAAAGCAGCTACAACTCCTGGATTGACTTACTGGAGTTCCAGATCCTTTCTATCATTCTTTACTGATGCGCAATTATTTTTTCTTGTTACCACCCTGTAAAGCCATCTGAACCTGAAGTCTTTTGTTTGTTAAAATAAAAAAAAATATATATATATATAAATATATATATATGCTCAACATTAACAAATGCACTCAGTCCAGTAAATGAAGACTCTTGTTTATTCTTAAAGTTTTTCATTTCATGACACAGTGTTGAAGCACATCATCATGAAACTGTTCAGAGCACTCTCAGTTTTATAGGCCTCTAAGTCAGTCTGTCGTTCTCTTATCTTCCAGAGGAACATTCTTGGCAGGCGGCTGTGGAGTCTAGAGTTTTGTGGATTCCTTCTCTTGCAGTCGGTTCTGGTTGATTATAAACAAACCAAGCTCTAATAGAACTGAACCTCGACCAGAAGGCTCCTGATTGTTCATTCTGGAGCGCGAGCTCCCGGTCTTTGATATCCTGTAGCGAGAGGGCGTCTGTGATTAATGAGATATTGTGAACAACCACATAAGTGCAGTGATCTATTACACAAAGATCCCTTAGAAGAGCTTGCTCTCAAAGTTAACCCGTTAATTATGTTACTATAACACGAATAGTGAATAGGGTAAAGTACCTCTTTGTAATCAATGTTTTGTTCACCTCGCAAAGTATTTTCCCACCTTGCAAGTAACTGGAAACGTATAGTATATTGTTTCAATCGTATGAACGCCCCTGTATATATGTCTGTATGTCTGTGCGTATTTTTCGTAGTATGTGTGTATTTGTGTATCTGTGTCAGAGGGTAAGTGAGCATGTGTTAATGTGTTCATGTCATGCTGCGGTGACAAGCTGTGTGCTTGCTGCAGTGACCACTCGGTGCTGAGACGACAGACAGTGGGGTCTATGTCTAAGTATCAGCAGGGTGAACGGGAAAGGTGGCAGGGCAACTCATTGGCCTTCAGAAGATCGATGGGGGTTTAGAAAAAGGGGGGGGGGTGGATTTTCGCTGTCAGCTTGTCTACTGTCTGTTCTGTACCACGGGCCAATCAAAGCAGCCCAACCCTGACAAGCCCTGTTGCAGCGTGCATCGATCAGACTGGCTGAGGAGGAGGTGGGGAGGGCGGCCCGCTGAGGGGATTGTTTTTCACAGGCAAGTGTGCTTTAATCTCCCTTCTGATGTCTTAAGAGATCTATCAGTGTAACTAATAGTAGGCCACAGCAGGGCAGTAGACTGAGGGGAAAGCAGATCCACTGATGTTCCGTCATTCAGTCACTGAAAATCACATCCACAAGTCTGATTACTTCACTGCTTGCTTCGTCACTATGTGATTTGTTCTATGCCTTCACAAGCCCCACATTCCAGGATGTTTTTTTTTGTTTTTTTTATCTAATGTGAAATAATGTTTGACAGTTTGAGGCAATTATTGATTGCTAACATATTGGTGTGAAGAAAAAGACAAGAGGCAGGTATGTGCTGGCAAAGCTGAGAGGTTTTTTTTTTTTTGGTCGTAAACGTGCGCTGGTTGCGAGGTCTTATTGAGCTTGAAAGAGGAATTTCAATGATTGCAAGAGGCAATGTGCAAGGTGAGCTTTAATGAGTTTGTTCTGCTCTGGGGCATCGTGTGCGTGTGCGAGGCGATACGAAAGGAAGAAAGTAATGATGGGAATATGGAATTGGTCATTATTTTACGACCCCCCCCCCATCCCCCCTCCCAACCAACCTCTCGCAAAAGCTTTGCCAAGGTCTGCGAACACTCAGAGTGTTGATTCTGCAGCACATCTGAAAGTTAGGTTCTGCTGCGAGAGCACTTTTGTGAGTGTAGCGTACCCTGAGGATACAGGAGTGACACCAAGAAAGAGTCCAGGTACGCTCCACCTTATTTTTTAAGTCTGGAAAATGAGCACATTGTTTAGCAATAAGTTACCATAGATCAGTGTTAGGTCGGAGAGAAAGAAAGAGAGAGGGCGGGAAAACCTTCGGTGTCCGGTATTAGGGCGTAGAGGGTGAAGAGGGTGTGATGTCGTGATGAAAGAAAAGGAGTTGTGAAACTGGGTAGTCTTTGAGGCCAGCTTTATACATTTTGTCATGTCAGAGATTATGTTTCGGGAAACATTTGGGGCAAACATTGAATTCTGGCGCTGTGGAGCTGTCTCGCAAAGATGTCTGCTGTAGGTTGTAGTATTTCTTTAGATACTGTGGCCAGCGAGCGATTGATTCGGCACAACCTTCCATAAAGTTCTCTCCAGCGCTCTGTCCTGATCATAATTATGCTGTAAGCCTGTCATTCACGAAGGTAAAGGTGACAGGGCTGTGCAGAAGGGAGCAGAGGAGCAGCGTGTGAGGAGGCTGACATGTCAGAGGTGACAAGATAGGTTCAAAAGCCTTTTTAAGCACAGGTGAGTGATCGATCCTGTTAGGAGGTACTGCAGGAGTTGAATGCTGAGTTTGACCTTTCATGCAAGTAATTGCTCAGCTCGAGCACTAGGGTAATTGTCCTGTACCTTGTCAGAGGACTTGAGTAAAGAGGGGCTTTGTGTGAAATGTCAGGTCTCGTCAAGCATTTCTCTCACCCTCTTATTCCCCTAAACTCTCTGAAGGCTCAGAGGACCCTGTCTCCTTCCCTCTCTCTCTCTCTCTCTCTCTCTCTCTCTCTCTCTCTCTCTCTCTCTCTCTGTGTTCTTGAATTAGTTCAGATTGTCAGACACTGCTATATTTTACCTTTTCAAAATAACAGTTCACATCAGATGGTTCACTTTACTAACATTTTATCTCATACCAGACCTGGGAGTTTGGAGCCATAGTTTGCAGGCCTTGAGTTTTTCATAAACGATTTGTTCTGGTCTCATAAATCCTGAGCATTTCTGTGTCATCAGAAAAGACGTGGGCCTCAGGACCTCCACAGGAGGGCATTTCACGTAACACGATGTTAACAAACAGAGGCTCGTAGTGTGGTCCTCATACACGCGTGTTTTCGTGCGTGTTTTCGTGCGTGTTTGCGTGTGCGTGTTCGCGCGTTTGCGCGCGTGTGTATGTATATATATGTGTGTGTGTGTGAATAGGGACGCTCCGCAGCAGCAGCAGCAGGAGCAGGAGCAGCTGTCATTGAGTAGGTAAGAGGAGACCGTTGATGTGTGGCGCCACCCTGACATGGCGTCTGGGGATCACCTGCGGTGGCGTGTCTTCTCCGGCCCTGACAGCCAATGCCGCGCAGCTCCGCGCTCAGGCCCATCTGATTTATTACCGCCCAGCCTTGCTCTCTCCTGTACTGGATCTCATGGCACGGCCCCCCGGGTGAGACGGCCTTCAACCCCCCCCCGGGGACGGCCTCCTCTTTCCCACACAGAGGCGAATGTGTAGCAGCGGCTGGCAGGGCTAGCCTTAACAAATGTGTGGAAACCCACAGAGTGGCTCAACACAGGAGATTGATTTGTGGGCCCCCTCTGGCCAAGCTAGCGCAAGGGGGGGGGCACCTGCCAGAGGAATCTAAATAGCACTCTCATCCCTTTAAGCTCTCTGTAAGGACGTGAGTGTCACACCGTTCTTTGACCCTGCCTAGACCTGCTGATCACTTAAAAATCTGATCTTTTTCTCAGGATCTTTCATATTCGGGCCAACCCTACAGCCAACCACACATCACTCAAACTAAGCGCGCATGGTCTGTGTTTGCAACTTTACGGCAACCCAACCACGAATTGTCATTGTGAGAACGCGTGTGCGTGATGCATTTGAATAGACAAAATTAAGAAAAGAAGTTTCTATATTGCTCAGAGTATTGGTTAAATTGAAGGTAATTATTTTCTTTCGTAATCTGGTGGAAGATTTGGGTGTCTGAATGGGTTTCTGGTGATGTGAAAACATTCATGGAATGTAAAAGACGATGCTAAGAGAAGATAACAGTCTCTCCCTGATCTGGACGGAGAGTTTTGAATTGGAATGTCTTTGTATTTGCATTTGAACAGCAATGGCTAGCACTGGAACAGACCATACAGCTACAATGGTAATTAAGCACCGCCCCCCGCCCCCCCCCCCCCCCCCCCCCCCCCCCAATAATTTGGAAAGTAAATTCTAGAAATTTTAGAGAGCAGTGCTTTTTAAATGCTCTTGAGGAGCATGACTTCAGTCCTCTCGATAAAGTTACTCAAAACACATTTACATACTCAGCTGTATAAATTCATTGTGAAAATGTGATGTTACGTCACCTTCTTTTCAAATGTGTTTGGATCAAAACCACAAGTAATGCAGCAGGGTATTGTGACATCACACTTCCAGCGAAGCCTGTTGTAAATAGCCTTTGTTATAGGTGGTGAAAACGTGTGATTGGTACACACCATGATGTGTGAACCCAAGTGTGGATGTTTGCATGCTCACGCGCACGCACGAACATGCATGCGCAGGCGCACGCGTGTGCGCGTGATGATATGAGCATGAAGTGTGAAGAGATTCCTGGTGAGACACTTGTGATAAGAGAAGTGAGCTATTGTCAGTCAGCGTTCAGTGTTGTTGCTGTGGAGTGTTCCATCTGACCTATTTCAGCAGTCTGTAAAAGAGGACACTCACTCTTCACTCACGCTGGTCATTCATGCAGACCTTTGTTCTAAGTGCTCTTCACTATACACATGGGCATGAACACGGAGAGAGAGAGAGAGAGAGAGAGAGAGAGAGAGAGAGACAGACAGACAGAGAGAGAGACAGAGAAAGAGAAAGAGAGAGAAACAGGCTGAAGCGGACGAAATTACAAATTTCGCCTCTTCCAATTCTCATGGTTTTTTTCTCATCCCGCTTCTGTATTCTTAATGCCTAGGTTGAGACTTCTGGAGGTAAACCAGTGAACTCGGAGCATGTAAGGAATTTGTTGTTTGTATTTCTGTGCCCAACTTTTGCCATGGAAACAGACATGTGTAAAAGCTTACCGTCACCGTTGGCATCCAGTGTTTTCACTCTAGCAGCCGGTGGAGAAGCTGGTCATTAATTCACGTATGGAGGGAATCATCTCTTCACCGTTTGTGTTGGGACTTGGTTATCGTAGCTCAGCTTGCTGTGGAGGCCCAGTCCTGCCACAATAGCCAGAAGCAGGTCATTTGGATTAGAATGGGCTTTTATTGCTGGTGTTGGGCATCGCTCCTTGGTGAAAATAATACCGGTGTTATCAGTCACGGCCGTGGTGACAGTCGACGTACATTAAAGTGGTCGGCACAATCCCCGGACCTCTGGCTGACCTCCGCTTGCTTTTGTCTGAAAGAGAGATTTATCAGTGGCAACAGATTCCGTGTGGTCCGTCAGTTTTGGAGGAATTGTGGGACCAGAGCGGGCAGAGAAGGAGGCCTGACCATAAACCTGCCACAATAGAGGATTAGGTGGTGGCAAGCGCGGGCTCCAATTGTGAGCCTTCTGTTTGAGAACAGTACATTTTATACAATAGAACCAAGCAGGAGAAACAGGCCAGCCAGGACCAGCCGCATACTGAAAGGCTTTGAAAATTATGCTAATAGGCTTAGTTGTTTCAAAGCTACTTCCTTTCTGTCTTTTTTTATCCTCCCTTTTTTTTTTCTTCTCAGTGCAATTTGCTGTAGGGCATCATGGTGACTTATTGAGATGTGTCAGGGGATTTGAGTGAAATTATGTCCTAAAAATTGCTGAGTGACCCAGTCATATTCACCAACTTGGAGAGAGAGAAATGTAGAAAAAGTTGTGAGACTCTGTGTGTGTGTGTGTGTGTGTGTGTGTGTGTGTGTGTCTGTGTGTGTGGAGATCCGTAGGCCTCAGCATGCACACAACTATTTCCAGTTTCCAGGCACAGTTGCTAGGCTGGCCCCCAGCTGCTCACTCTAGTTTGCAGTCTGTACATATACAGCCAGCTGTGAACACAGAACTAAGCTCTGTACACAAGCACACACACACTCACCCAGAGACATAGAGAGAGAGAGAGAGAGAGAGAGAGCGCACATTTTTGACATTAAACACTGTCGATAGTATGGATTTTCAGTTCAGCTTTGGTAACTGTGATGTGTGCAATGCTGGCTCCTTTCCAGACGGACGGATATTTCTGAATGTCCTCTATAGAAAAAGGACATTTCTATTTTGCATTATAAATCCAAAACTTAACCCACCACCCTTCATCAAAGCATTCATCTCCACTGTACCTCGGGCCTGTGTGTGGAGTTCTGTAAGGGGAGCAGTCCGTGAACCAATTCAGCACATATTGTAATTAGCCTTTGATGGCTTGATCTGAATTCATTTTCTGTTGTATTACCAACTTCACAATGAAGGGCAAGGCAAGGGAGCCTGGGGGATTTGTGTGTGTTGGTTCTCAGATGAATGTGTATGGGCATGTACATGTGGAGGTGTTAGTGTGTGTGTGTGTGTGTGTGTGGGGGGGGGGGGGGGGGGTGGAGTTCCTGAAGCTGGACCGACGGCCGCCGCGGCTGTGTAAATGTGTAGTGCTGTCTAATACACAGATGTCAAAGTGAGTGCAGGCAGCCCCCCAGTAACCGACACACTAAATCACTCATGTCATTTAATGATGCTGTTGTCCAAGAGGACAAAAGCACACATGAACAGAGGAGAACTGAGAATGAATGAGAAATTATTTAATGAGATAGAGGACAGAGAGAGAGTGAGAGAGAGAGAGTGAGAGAGAGAGAGAGAGAGAGAGAGAGAGAGAGAGATTCTCCACTGTTACACCTCTATCCTTGACCATCCTTGATGTTTGCTGCTTTGAGAGCCAGGTCCACTAATAATGATGTATGCTCATTAGAGCATCCAATGCGACTAAAGCCTGACCTCCGCGGATGCTCCTGCATGCGTCATTTCTGAACTGTAATTAGTCCGGCAGGCACAATATTATGACTCCCTTTGACAGATTTACATAGAGAACCACACCACAGAAGCTTGTAATGAATTTATAAGGATCTTTTAAAGACAAATCCATTAAGTAATGTGGTCGTTTGCTGTGTAACAACTGAATTAAAATACTGAGGTCGTTTCTCACTGCTAACAGCGGCGCTTCTTAGCTGTTCCATTGTTATGCTAGATGTATACTTGTAGTGATGGGATATTACATGGCAGAATTTCTGTGCTTGTTCAGTGGGATTTGGAGCTAGTAATTATGAATTGTGGTGCATCACAGAGTTTCTTTGATAGCAGAAACAAAAATGTTTATTGTGGTTCCTCATCCAATGTATTCATCTTAGGCAAAGGTAATCAGAGCAAAACCACTAAAAGAGACGTATTTCATGGCGTCTCTTATCGAGCGCCAGCGTGTCGAGAGGCAAGTCTCCATGCCAGTAATTCATATCGGGTCTCTTCAAGCCCAGATTGCTGTTTGTACTGGTAACTGTGAGGTAATGGCACTGAAGTGGAGCCCCATTCACTTTCAAAGGGCTTCTAAAAGGTTCTTCAGAACGAAGAAGAGCTTCGCTTTCAGAAAAAAAAAAAAAAAAAAAAAAAGAAAGAAACTGGCACCGCGGGTTCTCGGCTGTCTAATTAAGCGGTCTGATCCAGCAAGCTGATTTGAATGAGAAAGCCGGCTGATGAGCAGCTCAGGAAGGTATGGGCACAGTAGCAGCTTTGTAGAGCGCAGGAAAAAAAATAGCAGGAAGGAAACACATGTTTGGAGTCGTAAGCGGTCCCTGAAGTGTAGGGCGCATTACAATGCTAATATCTACCCCCAGCACAGTGGGCTTGGGCAGGAGCTTGGCACAAACTCTGACTGAGGCTGCTTTGGGCTCACTCTGCCATTTCTAACACTGAAGAATGGCCGTCCCCTAGGATGCATGATCAAATCTAATTTTACCCGGTGTTGGGGAGGGTGATAGAGAGAGAAAGGGAGAGGGAGAGAGAGAGTGGGAGTGAAAGTCCCCGTGACCTTGCAGAATAGGACAGGAGGCAGTCGGTCTCAGAAAAGCAGGAAATTGTTTGTTTAGTCAACACTCTTTTTCTACGCGCTTGGTTTACCTCTAGCAGCCGCCCGCGGTACGGGCGGAAACTTCACCGACGTCTCCTTTCAGCGTGAGGGAGCGGGACGGTGTTCTGGGCTTTTTCTTCAACACGCTTCATAATGAATTGGCAGCACTCGGCTTGAGTCTGTGTAATGCTTGTGACACTTCAGAAATGTCTTATTTTCCTCAGTTGCCTTTTGAATCTAAAATAGGTGCAAGTCAGAGATTAATTATAGAATAATTATAGAATAGAGAGTGAGATATTAAAGTGCCTAAGCCTTTTGAAGTGCTTTTTTCCCCCCCTCCTTTAATGGGAGCGTGTTGATGAGGTGCTTGGGGTGTCACTGGTGCTGTTTACAAGGCAGGCTGTATTGATTCAGGATGAGGTAGCCTCTCTGTCCTCAAAGTGCACCACTGTACTGGCTCCAGCACAAACACCATGCTCACCCAGGAACTCTGCTCACATTTCAGCTCTCTCTGCACGCTACAATTGAGTTCTCAAATTTGTGGGTGTGTGTTTGTGTGTGTGTGTGTGTGTGTGTGTGTGTGTGTGTGTGAGAGTATTTGCATTAATGCATCTCTCTGTTAGATATTCTGTATTCATTCACTATGAAATGAAAGGTTTTTCCAATTTTTTTTTTTTTTTTAATCTTTTGAGTAAAGTTTTGTTGGGTCGTATGCAGCTGATGTTATGTTTTTTCCAATCTCGGATCTTTCTTGCCTGCATATGCTCCCAATTTTTTTTTTCCGGAAAATTAATGCTGCTGTCTTCACTGTAACCTCGGATAAGTTAAACTTTACTCTGAAAAAGCTGAGAAATTTTATTGCCTCAAATATGTCAGCTTTTGAAGCTGACATATTTTAAATTATTTTACAGTTTTACCCTCAGTTGGGTAAATGTTATCAAGTTTGAAGAAAAGTATTAGTAATGTGACTGAAAAGCTTATAGTGCTTTACTTAACTGCATATATCAAGTTCTTTATACTTTGGCAAATTAATTACATTGGTCATCCAGGGTTTTTACACTGTATTGAATAATTATGAAGCTTTGCTTTTATTCAGTTAGCTGATGCTCTCATCCAGCGTAACTTACAATTATTACTTGTTATGTCAGAGGTTACACGGTTTTTAGGCAACACTGGGTTTAATTGGAACATCTAATCATTTCAATACAAACTTGATAATTAAATGCTTGTCAGAAATGAACTGATGCCAGGCTACTTTTGAACTTGCTTAAAGAAAAATTTAATTATTAAGTTTTAGTACCAATTTTATTGTTAAATATTAATTTCACTCAGAGACAAGCTTTTCCCCCACAGAATACAGAAAACTGCACTAGAATAAATGAAATAAAGTATTCAAGTATATAATTAAGTATTTCATTACAAATCTAACCAGAGTGCCCACTATATTTATATTTATATTTATATTTATATTTATATTTATATTTATATTTATATTTATAAAAACTACAGAACTTTTCCTTTTGGTGGAACTGAGTTCCTGCTACCTCAGGCAATTATGCCATTTTTTTTCCATTAAGAAAGCAACAGCCTGTCGAGCTCAGTTCATTAAAACGTAAAGAAATATTTAATCTCAGAGCTCAAAGGGAGTTTGATGTATGATTTAAACACGCGTGAACGTTCCATGTCTGGGGTGCTGCCAGCCAGACCTTGATCGGGGTCAGAGGTCATTTGAGCAAAGTGCTCTGGAGGTGTCAGGGCTTGCTTTGATTCCATTAGGAGAGGAGATGAAATCCATGCATCTGCTTTAATTAGGTTTAAGGCTTTTCCCATTACAGAAAGCTGTTAATCCAGCTGCAGTTTGCGAACCAGCCGCAATTCTCACGTTTAATGTACTATGACCGGCGTCACCGCAAGGCAAGGAGTTCTGGCACAGAATTTTCAAGATGAAAATCACTGGATGTTTCCCCAGCCTAAATGACATACGGCCTTCTCTTTCCAAATCCACAAATAGGTGAGACAAAAATATCTTTGAGACATCCCCATCACACAGCGAGTGAGACAATCAACAGTGCAGACACTTTAATTATAGATGAAGGTATTTTATGACCAGGACTTATTGATTTTGCAAGTCAATGCCCTAAATTTCTCATTTGTGTTTGGTCGTGAAGTTGGAAACAACTTTTTTTTTTCTTTTTTACTTCTTTTTTTTTCTTTTTAAATAATAAACCATTATATGATATGGCGGACATTTGCATCGGTTAGAAAGGGGGGGGGGTGATTTTGACCTGGCCCTTTTGGATTTGGATTTCCCCAGAGAGAGGACATCTACAGCCTAACCTCTTCAGAGGCGTAGAGACGGATTCGGTTTCACAAGCAATTAGTCCGAACAGGAGCTGCTGAATGAATGCATTTGTTCCCTGTAGCCTCTCAGTCACTGCAAGCTACTGTAAGGACATTACAGTAAATGAATCCTGCCAGCACTTATATGCTTTGTCCTCGTCCCGCACATATTGATTGATATGGGGTTTGATTCCACCGAGAGTTCTCCCCTGTGAAATCAGCACTTACTGAAAACATGACACATTTCTGCTTCGTGCAGCAGTTTGTGAGTACAAAATTACTAATAGGGACCTTTCCGCTATAAAGCATATTCTCAAAAAAAAAAAAAAAAAAAGAAAAAATTGGTAAAAGAGGCAAAATATGGACAGCGTAAGGAGATGGTCTTTCACACCCTGATTAGCTGCTTTTCCTGTGAGAGTGTTCTCTGTGCTTATATATTGAGACTAAGTGTGTTTCTGGAGTGTGTTGCTGGGAGAGCTGGATGAGAAATCACCTCAGTGGCACCCTGTAGATGCCTCACATTCTCCCCCTGCCTGTTAACCCAGGACTGAACAGCAGTGTCTCCACACAGCACACATGCAATCAATAACTGACTGCTCAGGCACAATCATGAGCACATACTCTCCCTCTCCCTCTCTCTCTCTCTCTCTCTCACACACACACACACACACACACACTCACACACACACACTCACACACACACACACACACACACACACACACACACACACACACACTCACACACACAACAACAGACACACACACACACACACACACACACACACACACACACACACACTCACACACACACACACACACACACACTCACACACACAACAACAGACACACACTCTCACACACACACACACACACACTCACACACACAACAACAGACACACACACACACACACACACACACACACGCATACACACGGACATACACATGGATACAGATACAGATATTCACCTCTGTTCCATCTACAGAGGAGAGGTGATGGGCATCCTCCCTGACACACATACACACTCACACACACAACAACAGACACACACACACACACACACACACACACACACACACGCATACACACGGACATACACATGGATACAGATACAGATATTCACCTCTGTTCCATCTACAGAGGAGAGGTGATGGGCATCCTCCCTGACACGTCCTTGTGGAGACTCTCACTCACTTAGATTTCACTTCACACCTCGTACAGCCGGACAGAGATCCACGGAGCGTCTGAGTGTGTATGAGGTAAAAGGAAGTATAGGAAGTACGGACTCTGGTTAATATCATTCATAGACCATCTGGACAGCTCACACAGTCAGTCCCCTCTGAGATGGTTTGGACAATGACTGCTTCTCTCACTTCTATTAAAGATCTGTCCAGAGCAAGCAATAGCGTGACTGAAGTGAGCACTTTTCTGTCAGGTAACTCCATTGCCCGTGCAGCCAATAAGCAGTTTTTGGGTGTGTGTGTGTGTGTCTGCGTGTTGCTAATTATTTACAGAATTATGTGTGATTTTCAAAGTGTATTTTTTATATATTGTACACAAGTCATGGTGGGCTACAGCAACTACTTGGAGTGATTTTTTTTTCGCATAGGGGACCTGTATCTGCCAGTTTACGATGGTGATATGGCATCATGCTTGATTTATTGAAAGCCAGGCTAATAAGCACTGCCAGTTTTTGTCAGCCTCATTATAAACAGTAACAGTACCACCCCCAAGGAACAGAAGGTTAATTTAAACCCATTTCTTATATATATACCCACACCACCCATATGTTAAAGCTGCTCTGGAAAAAATAACACACTTTAAATGCTTCTATTATAGGTGGTAAGTTAAAAGCCGCCAGTATGTAATAAACATCAGTGCCCTGCTTGTGGCAACCAGTCAGAACCCAAGAGTTATTTGCTCAAATGCTCCTTCACTATGTTTTCAGAGAGGCAGACGCTAGCTCTACCGCTAGCTGTTATTCTGTCGGGAAAAATGCGGGAAACGTGCTTCAAAATGACCGATCGTGAAGCGCGACTGAAAGAGCATGAAAAAATCGTCTCGTCCCGACTTGAAAGCTTTAGTATACCAACTGTATCCAGTGTCAAGTCTTGAACCTGCGAGGAGAGGGGAGTGGAATAAAGATTTGCGTGAACTCCTGTAATTAGCTGGCCCCTCATGATTTTTTCCCCCCTCATTATGGATAATGGAATAGGATTCTCATGAATAGGAGCGGATGAGCCACTGAGTACAATTTAATACCAGAGATATTTAAAGAGAATCTTTTTTCCATTTTAAGAGGTCTATTTGCATTATTCATGCGACGTCCCTTGAATGTCTCTTGCAAGGAGACTGTAGCAACTCATTTTTAAATGTGTTTTATCGCCGCTTCCTTTTCCCATCTCAAATGAGCAAAGTTTCACTCAACATTCTCCCCCACACGCATTCATTGTGGATATTAATACTGAAATGTTAGTGCTGAAGATAAAGCCAGTAGGGGGATGATGAAAAGTTTTTTTTTTTTTTTCTCTCGCTCTTTTTTTTTTTTTTTTTTTTCCTTGTGTATCCATTGATACTCGTGGGCATGTATGGTAATTCAGTCCATTAAAGGTGGCAGGATGGTAATGGGGTAATGGATGGTTTTACGGGTTGACGTCTCAGCATCCTAATTTGTCTTCCTCTCTGTTGTGTTCACAGCCTGCCGGCCTGGTTTCTATAAGGCCTCCTCTGGGAATCTGGCCTGCTCCAAGTGTCCTCCACACAGCTACGCACACCAGGAGGGCTCCGTGCACTGCGACTGTGAGAAGAACTATTTCCGTGCAGAAGGGGACCCTGCCTCTATGGCTTGTACTCGTACGTGTCCACCACAGCACACGAAACGCACAACTGCTAGTCCTCTCTCATCCTGAGAACAGCATGTTCAGTTCATGCCTTAGCTCATTTTTGCTACTGCACTAATTACCATAAATAATACCTGGCAGCATTTGAGTGTTTATTACTTTACAGTGCTCTTATTATGCATAATAAAACTTCTCAAGTGAGTCTTTTCATGTATGGTAGGTCCCTAATAGCATTTTGGTGAGGCAACACATGCTTATATTATATTAAATTAGTAACTGCACTCTAAACATTTAAAATATAGTATGGCTACAGTACATCCCCCAAGGTGATATAATATAATGTAATATAATATAATATAATATAATATAATATAATATAATATAATATAATTTTTGAGATTTGCTACTTCGAGTCAGAGTTGAAAGCCCATCACATCCCAGAAGAAGTTAATTTATTTTGATTAGTTCAGATTAATTTCTCACATTTATTTTGAAGGCTCACGTCTTAAACGCCGTTGGTTATTGTAAGACGGTGTTTGCACAGGGATTGATGAATTTGTTTTGGCCTCAGTTTGACAAAGCTTCTGATCCTCCTCATCTCTGTCCAAAGAGCCCCTGCGAGAATAAACCATGTTTGTTTATTTTTTCAACCATTTTAACCAATGGGCCTCCAAAGGCCTGCACTGTGGGGTGAGCTAACCCATTCCCTTTTATGAAAGAGTATGCAGATGGTACGCAGATGCACACAGTCACTGCCAAGCATTCCAAAACGCATTATCCATAAATCATGGCATTGCTATCAATGCTGATTCGTATCACATAAAACCATGGAGAGGCCATGTTGAATTCTGCGGCCAGGTTTAATAGGGTGTATCTTACGTGACATCCAAGCCAGTCAGCACATTGAGTTCCACTCTTCTCATACGTGTAGTTTTTTTTTTTTTTTTTTCTTTTTTCGCACTGTCAAAAACTATTCTGAGTCTTCATTTCCACTCAAGTTCTTTGAGCCAATTTCAGTTTCAGACTTTGATGGGAAATACTGGCTAAGTTACACTCCCTTTTAAAGCGTTAAATGGAATAGTTGAAGTGATGTGGCTAAAATGCTGAAACAGCTTGTGTGAGTTTTATTTTAACACATATGGAGACTACTTTACCCAGTCATAGCCTTAAGGCTGAAACACTTATCTAGATAGAATCTTTCTAGATGTGTGGACACGGTACTCTGACAAGAATAGATAAGCTATGAAAGTTGGATTTCAATTAAAAGGAAGATGTTCTATGATAATATCTGTAACATCTGTGAAGTTGCTCGGAGTTCTTTAGGACTGCTACGGATTTTCATTTACGGTCGTTCTGCGTGAGTAATCCAGGTGATATATATGCCGTACGTTTAGTATCAAATAAATGAATGCTACAAAACATTGAATGTTATCTGATCTTTTAAAAACCTGTGGCGTGGGGTTTACACATTTCATCGTTGTGTGGCTTTTCAAAGGCCTACATATTTATGCATATTTTTAGTATGCAGAGATCGACCTGTTTATTTCTGCCTGTCTCCTTTTTATGACCTCATAAAAGCCTGTATTTTCAGTAGCATAAATCTCAGACGTGAGGAAAATGCATGCAGTAGAGCAGGGGGGAACATACTATGTGTTTACCATTTATCAATACATTGAACATGATCATTTTAACCTCACTCGTAAGTCACAGTCTAAATGTCACGGGCACTGGAGGGGGTTCCAGCGCCGTCGAGGCAAACGGCACTTTTCAGCCTGCCGGAGTAGCGGAAGCCGTAGTCATGCCTGTGTGAGCAGAGAGCTGCTTGTCTGACAAGTCTGTGTGTAATGGATGGCTTACTCCAACACACCTCTCATCCTTCCGCTGCTGGCAGGGCCAGCCAGTCTGTTAACGCTAACTGGCACTCTGTGATTTCTATTATAAGTCAGGATCAAAGGACGCCGCTGCTCAGGCAAAGATTTTAACCCTCGACACGTTTTCCTCTTTTCTCCTCGTCTCACGATCAAACACGTTGGTTTACGTCTCTGCTCGTATGTTACGAATCTCATTAACGTCCCGGTTTCCTCCTCATGTCACAAATGAGTTAGAAATGTTCGCGTGGCTGTCGAAATAAAGAGGGTAGAATGTTTAAGCGACGTTTTTAAGCGTCTTTTACCGGGAAAAAAAGAAAAGACAAAATGTACATATCTTGTCTTCTCTAAGGATGTTGTAAATGTTGTTCTTCACTTAGTGGTCCGAGTGGTTGTGAATTGTCTGGCGTTGTGCATCTTCTACTTGACCTTGGTATTTAGATGATAATTTATTGTCTTGTCAAAATCAAGGAAAAAGAAAGTGGGACGTTGAGAGGGGCCTGGAACGTGCCGGAACACATTGCGGGGATTCCGTTGTGTAATGTGCTTTTCCTTGCTGTGGTATCAAATCTTTTCCTGCTGTTTCTCTGTGACTTTAAGTATGTCTTAGTCAAAGTTTTTCTCAGGTTAAAAAGACAGGAAACCTCTCCAGAATCTAGTGCAACAGGGCTCCAGACTTGAGTAAATTCCTCTTGTCAAATCAAACAAACCAAACATTGCTTTTTTATCTTGAAATCCAATTCTCCCTCAGTACTCCCTCTGTTCCTTCCTGCCTTCAGTGCAGAGCTCAAAGCAATTTTGGTTTGGTCCCTGTGTAATTATACCCACAGGTCCGATATTAAATTCTAGAAATATTCTGAAAATATGTTCGTTCTCAAAACATTTCATTTTCATGTATCAGACTGAATTTGAGGTCTGGGGTAAGGCTAAACTAGTGGCTCTTCACCCTCCTTTTTTTTTTGTTGATATTTCAAACTCCTTCTCACGCCAAAAAAGGGTAAGACTGGTGTCACTCAGGAAAATGCACAGCGTACTCTTCAGGCCTGCTTTTCCAATCGGGGGGGGAAAAAAAATCCACAGGCGGCATTTAACTGCCTTATTTTTCCACAGCATTCTTCTCGAGTTAATCTAAGAATCCTTCGAGGACTCCCTTACTCTAAAGTCATTTTCTAAATGTAGTGAAAGCTTCAGCTATATTTCAATGATAAAAAAGACAGGTGCTTCCAACAGCAGATGACACCTGTAAACCTGCTATTTCGATAGGAATACAGGACAACGTGTTATTTCGTTCAACTGTTATCGCTGCTAGGACGAGATGTCAAAACTGCCCTCGTTGATTAAAATAATTCACAGAACAGGTGAGGGTCTCTGAAGTTCTTGCAGGATCCTCGGTTTACTGGAGTTCCGTGGAAAACCGTGCTAACTGCTACGCTAAACACGTCTCACTTTTTTTTTTTGTACTTGCCTTTTGTTTCTAGGGCCTCCCTCTGCTCCAGGGAACGTGATCTCGGTCATTAACGAGACGTCAGTGATCCTGGACTGGAGCTGGCCCGCGGACACGGGTGGCAGGAAGGATGTGACATTTAATGTGGTGTGCAAGCGCTGCTGGCCGGGGCCCAGGCAGTGCGAACCCTGTCGGGGAGCCGTGCGCTTCCTGCCCCGTGCTTCTGGCCTCACCAACACCACGGTAACCGTCGCAGACCTGCTGGCCCACACCAATTACACGTTTGAGATTGAAGCACAGAACGGCGTGTCCTCTCTGGCCCCAGCCCTTCGCCAATTCGCAGCTGTCACAATAACGACCAACCAAGCAGGTAAAATATTCATCTCAACGTTTCCCCTTAAAAAAGAAAAGGAAAAAAAAAAGCTTTCTTTATCTGGAGTAAATCGTCGACCGATGGAAAATCAGTGCATCATGAAATGCATTAAAAACTACAAACAAATTAAAAAAAAAAAAAAAAAGAATACAACCAAATAAAATTCTCTCTGTAAATTAAATGCACAGCTTCTTCTAGCTTGGCATGAACACATTCATAGAGACAGTTCAATTTTCCTGCAGCCGTGTGCAACAAAGCTCAAAATTCCATTTGGGAGGAAGAAAGGAATCATTTTAATACTTGACCAAGTCCATATTTCATCTTCTCCCTCTGTTCCTATCGTTTCCTATCAGAGTTGTGTCTACACATATCTATTTGCAGGTGGTGGGGTCCAGAATGGCTTTTTTTGAAGGTCACAACTCCTAAGGTTACTGTGAAACCAAGGGGGATGTTGAATGCAACGCCATCTGCCTCTGATTTTGGTTGGGTTTCCTCGGTGAAGACATGCGTTTCTTCTCTCTGGCCCCGTGGGGCCGGAACCTGTCTCCTCTGTCAACCTTGCATTGTCTTTTAAGTGATAGGTGCAGGGCCTAGTGGGTGATTTAGCACACACCATAGACTGAAGCTTACAGACTCTGGAGCTGCCATAAAAAAAGTAGGCAGAAGACTACTGTAGATCAAAGGCTAAAGATTGATAGGTTTGCACCCTTTTACTATAGGGACCAGTTGACTTCGGGTTAAAGCTCATAAAATCCTTACTGTCATGGAGAGACTTCTGGACTTTCGTTTAGCTAGTGTCTCATCAATGCACTGTTAGCTGCTAGTTTGAAGCAGACTGGGATTTAACAATGAGAGAATCGCTGTGACATCTGGTTCCAGAATCATAGAGAAGCCTAAAGCCTGAAACATGCAGATTATCGGCTTAGCATCATTCCATTTTTGCCCATAATTTTTTTTTTAAAATTGCAAACAAATTCGCTGTTGTTTGTGAAAGTTCCCTAAGTTGGCTTTTGTTATTTGCACGTCATAGCTTTATGTCTTCTGTAGAAATTTTGATGCGGTTTGAACTTCTTTTGTATTGTCAGCTGTGGTCTATTAATGTCATCAATGCCAGACATGGATGCCTTGAGATGACAGAGTTTTGAACACACTGAGTAATGGGCAGTGAATATAGGATTAGTGGTTCATTCATTCCACTTGACTTATGCCCTCCTCTTCTACAGTGTGAAGGGAAATTGAGAGAAAAAGTATAATATTATGGTTAGAAATGTTAAAGAAAACAGAACAAAGGTGATTTATGACACAAACACATGAGCGCGCAAACTCTAACACATGCATACACACTCAAAACCTGTCACACACATACTCACAATCCAACATTTCTGTCATTCCGCTCTGATTTAGTTGTGCTTTTAAGCACAGAGAGATCTTTTTTTTTTTTTCTCTAAAACACTCACTCATTTTGACTTTTCCCCTTTATGAGTAAACGTTGGACCAAAATATCTAAATGGGTTTTATTTCAGCTGTGGGCTCTTTCACAAAGGCTGAGATCAGAACCCCTCCTGCCACTGCTCTACTCCCCTTGTTCTTGTACAAATAATCCGGACCCCTTTACAGTCCTGTAAAATGAAGATGGAATGAGAAGATGGATGTGTGAATGGCGGCTTCACAGCGCTCGGCCTGCAGCTGCACTGTCCGCTAGAGAGCACGTTTACGAGGGTCTCGCACGGATATGTTAGTACAGCCGTCCTCCCCCTTTAAACACGGCCCGCATGTGTGTAACAAATTTGCCCTTAGTCGATCTTGAACCGCTGTATCCTCGGTATAGGGAGTCAGACTCTTTAGCCAATGAATTCACGACACGGTCACCAGGTCTACCTGCGGCTCTGCCTTCAACCAGCTCATCTCCGTTACGCTCACCCCACCAAACCTCGCCCCCGATCTGGGTCTGGGAACCACTGTGGCGAGTTGCCCCGGTGTTAACCTCTCATCTTTAGGGGAGACAGATGCCGCTAGCGAATAACCTAAAGGCTTGAATCAATGGGCCAATCAACAGGATGTCTGTCCTCGGCAGGTTCATCTCCACTCCATGTCCGGCGCAGGTCCAAGAAAACACTAGACGCAGGGCTGCGTTTCATGTTAGGACAGTGCTCTTTTCACTAGGCTCTCAACATCCTTAAAGCTGTAAAAGATTTATGTAGCAAGCAGACTCCCCTCTCTTCTTCTCTCTCTCTATTTTTTTTATTATTATTTTTTTTTGCTGGTAGTCTTTTCAGGACTAGTATTGGACACTGAACAAAGCTGATGACAATAGAAGGACCTTGGGCTGAGTACGACCCCATTTCTTTAAGTCCTGTCTGGTCCCACAGGACAGGATTAGTTCGGCCATGGTATAGGTTGATAAGAGGCTCCGCATGAGCGTAGCAGTAGGTTTAGGCCAGGCCATAAGGCTCTGTGATCATTGCTGTTCCTCTTACAGCGATAGGGAGTTTTTTGAGGAGCATAAAGCAGTAAGAAAAGCACTTGACCAATGGATGAGGAGACCCACATACAGCGTGTGCTGAGGACTTCGTTTCCCACAAACTAGTCCTGCATGCCCATGTGGAGGACATTTGGTGACTCAGTGATCTGCAGAGTGTCATTAACTCCCCATGTGTTTCACCGAGATCATTTACAAATGTTTATATCTGCAGGTCTCGCTCACAACTCGCCAGCGCATTATCGTCAGCCACACCTGCGTATGCCAGCGGCTTGCGTTCGTTGTTTAATCTAACAATAAAGGTTGTGGTTTTTGAGCTGAAAGAGAAAAGGTTTGTGGCACCGTGGCCTTCTTTACTGTATATAATATCTGTCTGGATGTAATTTTACCTTTTCTAAATTCATTTTGCCTGTTGTTTCTCTCCTGCTTTGAGAGAAACAATGGAGCGTTTTTTGGACTCGCCGGGGTCAAAAGGAAAAACTGAGAGAAATAACCAGCGTCAAATGAGCCTGCTGTTCATTCTCCATAAATCATGAGTAGGCTACTATAAACTGTGACCACTATAAAACTTCAATAACATCTTCACTGTCAGAATTCAGTGGGGGGGAGGGGGGAGTTGAGGACTGGCAGCAGACTCTACCCATCTGGATTTATTAAGAGAAAAAATAACTTCCAGGGAGAATGAGGCATTTCGAAACTGTATAATCACAATCAAGAAAAGCTCGAACATATCAAAGAACAACATGTTTTTTCCTGTGGTCTAATAAAATTAAAATACAGACCAGTCAGATGCCTGCATGGCCCGTGTGCTGGCTTGCAATTAGAGAGCTGTAAAATGGGGAGAGACGAAAAAAAAAAAAAGAAAGAGGGAGAGTAAGACAGAGCTCTGACTTGAATTATGATCGTAGATTGGGACCATGTGAAGCGACAGAGCTAAGGGACCCATGAGAGATGGTGGGTTGATGCATATGGTCCTTAAAGAATAAGCCCTGGCTCAAAGTTAAGACACTCTGTACTTGCGGTCTGGACTTATACAGACATTGGCCACTGTTTCTGAGGCGAAGTTAAACTGGCTTTCGACTGAAAAAGCGTTAAAACTGTAAAGGCTTGTTGCATCATATGTGCTCTTAAATTTCTCAACTTTGAAATCAACCCCCCCCTCCTCCCCCCACAGGAGAGAAAACTCAATTAGGTCAACAGGAACTAATTTGAAGGATGCAAAATTGTTGAATGAAAATGTCCATGTGAACTTCCTGTGAACTCCTGCTCTGTGCACATGTAATGCGGTCATGGGTAGAATGGATGAGGCTAATCCTCTTTTTCATTCCCCACTCTCCCTCTCTCCCTCTTTCCCTCTCTCTCTCTCTCTCTCTCTCTCTCTTTCCCCCCCTCTCTCTTCCTCTCTGCAGCACCATCTCAGGTCACGGTTATCAGGAAGGACAGAACATCCCGAAACAGCATCTCACTGTCCTGGCTGGAGCCAGAAAGACCCAATGGAATAATTTTGGACTATGAGGTCAAGTACTATGAGAAGGTGTGTATAGTTTGCTCTGCTTTTGTCCTGTTTACTGACAGAATTAACTTTTGAATGTCTCTCATTTAACTTTTGAAAGGCCTCAACAGAAAGCTTAATCCAAAATGCAGATACACATGACTGAAAAAGCATGTTTCAGGTCGTTAGTTCACACCGCTTCAAAAAGGTAAAAGAAAAAAGAAGTCTGCTGAGGCTTAGTTAAATGAAAAAAAAATGTAAGTTTCAGTCTACCATGTGTGATATTTTCACTGCTGTGCCTTTGTCAGGTTTCACTTTATACTCTCTCATGATGATCATTCGAATTATTGAAAGCCCTCCCACTCAGTCAGTTAAAGTGTCAGATCATTTCAGCTTTGGTCTAGCAAAGCAGCAATGCCATCTAATCTAAACTCCACATGTCTGTTAAATCCACGTGCGGTAGAAACCCATACTTGCTTACCTGAAGGAACATCGCTTTCAATACAATAGCTGCTCCTCTATCACAATCCTTTCTAGGCAGGCCCTCTCCTGGCTTGCCCCAGCTGCCACTGGATTAATGAAGCGTACCGGGATTGGGTCCTGATTGACTTAATATGCTGAATAGCAGGGCAAGCATTGTTGGCCCACACGAATCCTGCTCTTCAGGGGCAGCTCTCAGAGCCGCCGTGGGTGTGTGTTCACTGAGGCTGTTTCATGCTGTCAGGGCTTTGTGATGTCATCTGCTCCTATGTGAAGTGGGTAATATATCCTTTAGGCTCAAGGAAATCAGGCTCTTGCTTTGGCACTTAAGTGGGCCATGACATTGGGGGGAGTTTCTACTCTCAAATTGGCAGGGGATCTGAGAGCGCAAAAGAAAGTCCTAGAACCTTCTCCGGTGGCAGCCAGCCAGAATTTGCCCTAGCAGAGCAAACATTCCATAGTCTGGTGGGTAAATGGTTTGTCTTTGTGACCACACACAAACACTCTTGATCCCGAGCTTCAATAATTCAATGCGCAAAACTTCATGTCTCTGCCCAAACATTATACCATTGTTTACCAGCAGTTGATTTCTATTCATCGTTTCCACGCAGAATTTTGACTACATATTTGTTGGAGTTGATGGCGGCACGAATTATGTTAATTTAAAGTGACCACTGTTCAATCAGGTGGCAAAAATGAATTCTGGCAGGGCCTGGTGGACTCCTGTGCTTGCTACAGAAGACGTTTGTAATGTTTCTTTCAGTGTGACCGCTCAGGCTCCAAATCTCAGCCTTTGGAAATGCCGTGGGTCAACCATAATCCCCCTATTTGCAAGCGAATGGCGGCTCATCTCGGGCTAGTTTTGCTGCCTGGCACAGGTACACTCCAGGGCCTCCCTAAATCCGCCCTGTCTCGTTTGACCCTGGGTGGTACAGTGTTCCCCTTTCATAATGAAATGTGAGTCCGTCTCCTCATTGATTCCTGTTAATTATACAACATTGTGAGGAATTGCTCCATCAGGCATGGCTTGAGTTACAGAGGTCTCGCACAATCGGTGCCGCCATGTGGAAAAGCCAGGGACACCCACAGTAAGATCTCTGCTGCCCCTTGATCTTGTCTGGCGGAGGATGACAGAACACCCCCCCCCCACCACCACCACCACCACCCGCACAAATCATTGTGTGATTCACACAATCACAGGGGCCTCTCAGAAAAGCCCCAAATCTGATCACAGAACTAAACTGACTCACACTGATCACAGAGGAATACTGATAGACCTCAGTACCAAAAGACTTACAAAAGAAGGCCAGATTCGTATTATTTTGTTTGTTTTTTTGTTGTTTTTTTTTTTAAAAAGAAAAGAATAGAAAAGAAAGAAAGACAGAGCAGTGTCAATGGTCCCCAGTTCAAAACAACATGATGTTTACACTGGATAATGTTGTGTGGCATAAAATCAAACAAACAGTGCAAACCCCCTTTCTGGAAAAACCCATTAAAGCATTGCCGGAACCAAAACGATACTGCTCCTGTGAGATGTGGTCATGGAGGACTCTCCTACTAAGAGAGGCCGTGCTGCTTCGCTTAAGATAGATCTCTGTTTGATTACATGCTAGGCAGGGGGGAAATACTCTGCACACTCTGTGTATATATATATATTGAATGAAAAATGGTAGGATGGTTTTAAAAGCAGCCTTACAATGCAAGTGTCTCTAAAAATGGGGAAAAAAAAAAAATCCAACGAACACGGTTTCTCAGAGCCGCGGTTATGCCCTCCTGAGTTTGGGGTGTACCTAGCATAATTCTAAAAATTGGTCTAAATAGCAGATAAGGCCTTTCTGTGCTCTTCGTTAAAATACAGATGGTGGGAATACACGCTTGTGATTATTTTTTCTGTTTTATCATATTAATCTAGAAGACTAAAAGAAACAATGTTTTTTTTTTTTCTTTTGCTTTAATTTGAGAGTGTTTACTTCTCTTGATGGTTTATTTCTGCTTCCAGCTTAGACGGAGGGTATGCTTGTTGAAATGCGCTTTATATTTACACAATTTTCATTTCGGCCCGAAAGCACAGCGGCAACCCTATTTTGCAGTATTTAGATTGTCAGAGCAGAACATGACGAACATATTGAGTTCCACCAATAGTGTACATGGCAGAAAGTAACAATCGCATGCCTTGTCAAAGCGTGGAGCTTAGAGGTGGCTGATGCAGACCTGAGCCATATGGTAAGAATACTAGTTTCAGTAGGCGATGTCTGGACACACCTGTCTGTGATTTCCAGGGGATCACATGATGTCGTGAGCAGTGAACAGTGACAACCTGTGAAAAGATTTACGACTTAAACGAAGACACATACAATATGACACGGGGTATTGCTTTCGTCCTCCCAGACATTAAGAGTGAATTTATTTTAAAGGGCTTCTAGCATCATAAAACCTGATGCACTCCATTTGCGGGTTTTTGAGTGCCCGTGTGCTGAGTTTTGTATATAAAGGCCGGCTATGTGAAATGGCTTCTCTTTGTTGCAGTAAATAAGTAGAAATGAAGTCAGGTCCAGGGACACGATGTTTGGTTTAACTGGAGCACTTCCCCTAATGCATTATGTAAATCTGTGCAGCAGTGTGTTTGCATTGGAGGTTGTCTTAAGTCAGACCAAAAACTTTAATGCAGTTTTGGTGGTTAGAAAGATTAAGAAATGTCTTACATCATTATGGGCGGACCGGTTTTAAATTACTCTTGCAAACTAAACTAAACAAAATCCTTCTTATAACTTGAGAGCTCTTCAAGTGGATATCAGCATCAGTGAAATCTGTGCTGCTTTGCCAAACTTCAAAGCCAGTGTAACACACAGCCAATGGCACAAAGTTAACATTTTGTGAGACATAACCCAAAGTTTTACTAGTATATGCTCTTACTTTTTCTTTCATTCTTCTTTTGCATTAAGAAGTTATCTACTCGTCTCTGATTGGTTTTTGAGCAGATACTTTTAATTCATATTCAGGAATTGTAGTCGTTCTGTTTCTTCTGGCAACACTTGACAATTATGGGACATACCAGCCTTCATCAACAGCTTAATTACCGTGTATGGTCTGGACAAGGGACATGAAATTCTATAGACCTAGTTCGTTTTCTGAACCCTCAAAACGATTTGCACAAATCCCATTTGACGTGAATTATTTCGGCATAGGGAAACAGTATGGGTAACCGAGTGACTCTCGAAGGTCAGGCTTGGCATAATTTGCCGTACCTGTATTTGAACGACTCCTCGGATGACATAGTGCAGTCGCTGCCTGGAGCCCGGTGGGTGATGTGGGTGGATGAGCAAAGATGAAGAAGATGGCATGTGACTGATCCCACTGTTAGAGGGAAATCTGTCTTTTCCTGAACTCCTACAGAAAATGACTTCAAGTTCCACACCCCTCTCATTCCACTCCTTCCTTTCCCAGTAAGAAGCACATCTGGAAACAATGGATTGAAAGTAAAGACGCCTCGTAAATCCGTTGCACTTTTTGCTGGTTGAGAGGATCAGCGCACTGCAAAGATCTTTAGAGAAGCCATAAAAAATAAAGGTGGCAATTTATCAAGCCGAGTTGCCACCATCCCCACGGGCAGTCTGGGACGTACCTGATTATGAATGCACATTTCTGACTCCAGGAGACTGACCCCATATGACATACTTTTGGTCCTGCTGTCGGTGCATGCACGCAGCGGACAGGTGGCCATGTGCACCAACACGCTCGGTTCATAAATGATTGGAATTGCTTTCGATGTAACTCTTCCTGCGGTTTGCATGACTTTCCCTGTTTGGTTATTGATATTAAAATCTCCTTTTTTTGTCTCTCTCTCTCTCTCCTTCTCTCTTCAATCTCCCTTGTTTCCTGAAGCAGGAACAAGAGACCAGCTACACCATCCTGAGGTCCAAAGGCACCAACGTGACACTGAGCGGGCTGAAACCAGACACCACCTATCTGCTGCAGATAAGAGCGCGCACGGCCGCTGGCTATGGCAGCAGCAGCCGCAAATTTGAGTTTGAGACCAGCCCAGACTGTAAGCACTGCCTACCTCCTACCACACTCTATTACTGTCAGCCAGGGCTCAGAGGCACCGATAATCAGGCCAGACACATTGATATTCATTCAGCCAGTTAGAACATCATAAATACATTACAAGGGATATTCTTTGTTCTTATTAACCGCTTTTATAGGGTCAAACTAATAATGTTATGTCAATTTTTAGCCTGTAATAAGTATTATGTACACACCGCACTTACTCTTTGCTCTTCCTGGTACTTCATTGTAGCTGAACACACTTATGTTCAGTCCTCAAATATCTGCCACTTAGCCTCTATGATGTGACACTGTGAGCCATGTCATTATCGATCACAGTAGATTAGTCAGCATTATTCTGCCAACAGTGAGCTGTGTATAATCAGGCCAGTGTACAGTTGATGTATGTCCTGTTTTCAAAGCAGGGCAGTTACCCACAAAGTGCCTTTTTTTTTTTTTTCTTTTTTATAAAGTGAGACATTTACAGAAAATCAATGCATAGTCATGGAATGGAAAGATACCTTACAGCCTTTGGCCGGCCGTGTCTCCGCTCGCTGCCAGCCGCATAACATATGTTAAATGTAAAATGATGGTTTAAGTCCGATGAGGTAACAGCACTCATTAGTCATCAGTTAGCTGGAGCGGAGAGAGAGATCCGAGTAAGTCTTCCCAAGATCGAGGCTCCCATAGCATAAGTAGTTGGTGTTGCTGAGGCCAACGCTCAATCTCACACTCTGGTGGATTATTGAGGGCTATGGCTTATTTAAAGAAATGATTCCTTCACAGTTCTGAAAGAATGCGTTTATTCATAAGATTCAAACAGATTTAACGATGAATGATGGTGATGGACGGCTTCTCATCACCTGGATGAAAACTTTTTTTTTTTTTTTTCTTTTCCCATAATTTAACAGAAAATGATGTGAGTGGAGACCCATTCGTTTAATTAGGCTTCCCTCAGGGACTTTTCATGGACCATTATTTCTCTGTCACAGAGATTTGAGCTGTAGCTGCATGTATTATGATATAAAATATAGTCTGCATGCCTAAGTAAGACATATGGTCCAGTTTTATAGTTTGTGTTGAGATATTTATGCAGTTTTATTTGGATGCTGCTTAACACTGGGCATTTAATAATATTTATCTAAGCGGTGATGTTTGATTTTTACACAGCATATCATATATATATATATATATATATATATATATATATATATATATATATATATATATATGTGGATTTGTACATCTGGGAAGACATGGATTCTGACAGTCCATTCTTGTCATTCCCTCCTCCAGCTTTCTCCATCTCCAGCGAGAACAGTCAGGTGGTGCTGATAGCCATCTCCTCCGCCGTGGCTATCATCCTCCTCACCGTGCTTCTCTACGTCGTGATTGGCAGGTCCGTCCGTCCTCAAACAGCGGCCACACAGGGGGGGCTTAAATGATTCCATCTTCAAGCTGTCACTTCCCAGTCACATGTGCTCCTCAGGGGATTCCTACTCTTCCATCCCCTCAGATCTTAGCTTTATGAAGATGTGTGCAGAGAAGATCATGCCCCACATGTCAGCTGCCTATATATAGTTCTCGATGATTCACTTGGCAGAGGCTGTATTATTTTTCCTGTCTCTCCTTTTGCTCGGTGCAACAGGCACTGAGAGACTAGAGTGTCGTGTCGTGCAGAGAGGCTGATCTTGGCAGTTTGCACTGTTGAAAGAGTGCATAAATCTCAAGGCTTATTATAAGACTCCTAAATACTGTTCTGCCTCATAGCCAAAGCAAAACAGTCAGGTCAGCATTGCCTACTTACTTTCGTCTGTTCTGTCGTAAGATGTTCAACAGTGTAGTTTGAAACAGCAAATGCTCATATGAAAGTCTGGTTAATTATTGCCTTTCGCCGCTCTTAATTGGCAGGTTCTGCGGTTCGAGCAAATCCAAACATCCAGATGAGAAAAGGCTTCATTTTGGCAACGGTCACTGTAAGTATTTATCTTCTTAGTGTCTTTGTCTCTGATTTCTTCCCATATCCTGCGAATTACATTTTGGATTGATTCAGAAGATTGATTTTATATCCTTTCTGTATGGACATATCAAAGCATGATACTGAGTGTATCCGTTTCAACTGTCAGTGATGTAGACACAAAACTAGAAGACTACTGTGTAAGTACATTTAAAGTGAGGGTTATTTACTCTTAAAATATAATTCATTTTTGTTCTTCCTCTTTAAGTGCGACTCCCAGGCATAAGGACCTATGTGGATCCACACACTTATGAGGACCCTAGCCAGGCTGTGCATGAATTTGCTAAGGAGCTGGATGCGTCTTGCATAGCCATTGATAAAGTGGTTGGTGCAGGTATGCAGAGTCATCAAACATGGTCCAAGGTGGGGGGGGGGGGGGGGGGCAGCAATGTTTTAGTCTAGAGGGTCAAATATGTTTGTGACAAATGCAAGCGATATAAATGAGAAATCAGCCAGAGTTGGTTTCATCTGATTGGAGAGTTCGAAGAAAGAGAGAGAGAGAGAGGGGGGTCTCTCTAAGTGCTCATTCTATTCACTGCCTTTAGTAGAGTTTCCACCTTTGACTGGAGCAGAGGAAGATGGGAAAACAGAGAGCACCTCCAGCTTTGCTATTATTTTACACCCCCCACAGATCTCTTTCTCCCTCTCTCTCTCTCTCTCTCTCTTTCTCTCTCTCTCGCTCTCTCGCTCTCTCTCGCTCTCTCTCTCTCCCTCTCTCCCTCTCTCTCTCTCTACGCCCCAAGTCCCCGATGTCTTTAAATGAGTAACGCACATCAGCAAAATGCCTCATGATTCATGCGTCTGGCTGACATAGGAGGAGCACCCAGCAAATAACAGCACATGATTCCTCAAGGCTGCCTCTTAATCTCATAACACAAACATTAGGCTTTGTAACTGACATGTATAATAAGTACCTGCACCCTACCTACATCTCATGGCACCGCTGCAGTTTTAAGGTTTGAACTGTTGGCAGGCAGTCAAGACAAAAGTTGAAAGAAAAAAAAATGCAACAGTTCATTTATTTGGGTGCATGACTTTGTACAGTGATCTATTGGCAGCCACGTGAATTCTTGTGAGTGTGAAATGGTAGGACTTCGTATATCGGCAGAGCTTATCAGCGCGATAGCTGCAGGGGATTAAGTGGGGTTAGGCTAAAGTCAGAGATGGTCAGGAGCGTTGGCCTGTTGGCTGGACTCGGCAGGGCGGCTGTTTTGACAGCTTGCAGTTATTTCGCCTAAGTTTTTCCAGATAGGGACTCTGAATTTCACCCGTTCGTCTCAACCGGCATGGGAAATAATTGTTCAGGAATTTACGTAAGCGGGATATGATCCTGGCCTGGATGTCTAGGTCATGACATCATCTTTACCCTCCCACCCTTCCAAATGTCTGTCACCACCCATGTCAGTGAAGAGTCTGGCCCCCTGCACAGGACTTTGATGTGGACTTATTGCCCGGCCAGGGGAGCACAAGAAAATCTTACACCTGCGTGGCTAATCTGCTTCACCAATTGAATCTGAATTCCAGTTTATATATATACATACATATATTTTTAAAAGCCTACCATAATCTGTTATGCTGATACTTTCATTAATATTGTCATTGCTAAACAGTTGGTTTTGTCTTTTTTTTCGTGGAGCTTTTCAAAGCTCCTTCAAGTCCTATTTTTATCATGCAACAGTAAATACAGGGTCATTTTATCAGTTCAATAGAGTTTGAGAAATACATATGAGTAAAAATTATTACATTTTCTTTGCAGGAGAGTTTGGGGAGGTGTGCAGTGGACGCTTAAGGTTGCCCTCTAAGAAGGAAATTTGTGTGGCCATCAAAACTCTGAAAACAGGATACACGGAGAAGCAGAGGCGGGACTTCCTGAGTGAGGCGAGCATCATGGGACAGTTTGACCATCCCAACATTATCAGACTGGAGGGCGTGGTCACTCGTAGTAAGTGTAGCTGTTTCCAAACAATATTGCATTATTTGGTTACAAAATTCCTCTTTTTTTTCCCTTTTCTTCTCAAGTAATCCCTTTCCCTGTCTCCAAATGCAAGTTTTCACCCTTAATCCACTGCCATTTTTCACCGATTGTAAAGAGAGTGAAATTTATGTTTTATTTTTGCAAGATTTGGTGGATCGCCTGAAATAACTCTCTTGCGCAGGATTGCATCTTTAATCTGTGCTTAAATTTCATCAATCATTTCAAAATTTTTGAACCCATGGTTCTCAAGGCTGTAAGTTTAGAGCTGTTCGTTTTAGGAGAGGCTGACTTGGGAGCGTTTGCTGTTTTCCAGTTATAGATTAGCAAATTCCATAAACCTGGCAAACCCTGTCACATGGGAGGCCACAGCTTTATAGAACTGTGTCTTGTAATGGTGGGCCAATTTCCAAAGAGAAGAAATTCACCTAGAGCTGTAAATCTCACCAGATCAATCTCTATTATATGGTATGATCAAAGCCTGTGTCCTCGGTCCCATACCACGATCTGTCACAGGAGGCTTCTTAAAGGTACAATTTTCACAGATTATCCGGTTTTTCAAAAGCAATAGACAGCGTTACGGTCAAATACGATGGAAAAATAATTGGTTTGAACCACAGTCTTCAATCAGACTTTACCTTAACCTTTACTTGCTCTCGCTTGTTAAATAACACTGCCAAATTATACCTTCTTTCAAATGAAGTAATAACTGTTCCCCACAAGTATAGGATTTCACACCAATCTGAAATGGAAACAGGCCAGGTTTAGTGAAACTTGCTCAGATTAGCCAACAATTATATAAATGTTTGAGACTCCTCCAGAATGTCAATTGTAATGTAATTGTTTCTATTTTTCATCATTCATCTAAGTAACTGTGGAGATATTTACAGCTTTGTTTCACATTTTGTCTAAGCTTTGTCTTCCATAAGAAGTGTTGAAATGGTTTATCTATTGAAATGTTTTGAACGTTTCTGTGGTTTATTTAAATATGAACACTTTTCTAAGACAATATCTTATGTTTACAGACAGGACTAGTCATTCGGCAAAATCTGTCTGAAAAAAAAGAACATCTTCAACATCTAGTCAAGTTTTCGTTCATTCTGACTCAAAAAATATGCAGTAAAGGCAGCAGAAATTGCCTTTCATGTCTATAATTACTCATAAAAGAAGGATTATGTTTGTGTAATAAATCTTGCAATGGCCTCACTATTAGGTTTTGAACTGTAAATAATGAGAGAGGTTATTTTAAATTGTCAGCAGTGGCTGTTGTTGAGATTGGATGATTCAGCATAGAGTAGTGTGTGCCTGTGTCTGCATCTGCGTCTGTGTCTGCGTCTGTGTCTGTGTGAGGAGTATGCATGCGCAGCATATGTGTGAGATTGAAAGCAGCTCTGGGGTGTAGTTCTGTGAATGTAGGGGTAGGGGGAAGGTTGGCATGTCTCCCCCATATCCTCTGACTCTGGGTGATTTATTAACTCAGTTCTGTTAATTCTTAATAATCCAGAGACTTTCACACCCCATTTAACCTGCTGCGCTTGGCCCTGCATTTGGCAAAATATTTGCAGAGCTGCGATTGCTGCTTCACACAGTCGTCAGGGGCCGTGATGCTGATTATGGGTCGGATTTCAGGATCAAAAGTTTATAGAAAGGATTTTTTTTTTCCGTTATTATCAGAAACCGTAAAAGCCGTTGGGTTCAGTAAAAGGGCCGCTCTATCACAGTCTCACCGCAGCGATAGAGTGTGTTTAACAATATCTCTGACTGTTTGCAAGAGTACGCCCCATGTTTAGAGAAAAGGGGTATGCTGCACCTTCTTGACAACTTACAGGTTGGATCACCCGTTCACTCCATGGTATAAACCCTATAAACAGTGAAGGATTTAAGATAGCAAGTGGCGTGGATTTCAGTGCGTTTCATTAATTGGGCTGTTTTTTGTCTACGCTATTCGTATCAGTTGTATGCGTTTTATAAACACCATTTATCACTCTGGCATTATGTCGTTTTGAACGCATGTCTCCCGTGGCCAGATGTATGCTGTTCACATTGTTACATGCACATGCTATGGAAAGAAGGAGAAAGAATCAAGCCATCTGTCAGACAAACATCTCACGTCAACAGAACTGTTTGTCAGACCTTTCCTGATTTAAAGACCTCTTTTTTTTGTGTGTCTGTGGGCCATCGATGGGAGGTAGTGAAATAAGGTACAGATGATAAAAGCTGTAATTTATGAACGGGAGGGGCAAGAGGATAAAGCTGTCACACAGTGACAGCTGACCTTGTGGGTCTTTTAAATTCAGCCAGGACCTCTTTTCATCCTTCAGGAAGCACTCTCCAAACCTAGGGCTGCAGTAAAGTCACGGTTATGACAACTGACCCCGGCATGTCAAAGGTTTCGTGTGAGCGGGGCACTGCAGCCCGGAGTGCGGTTGTTAAGGGGGGAGCTCGGACCATGTCTTGGATGTGTTGAAAACCCGGCGGGGGCCAGTATGAAGTATTGTGGTCCTCAGCTTCATTCTTTTGCTCCTCAAAGCCATAAAAAACAGCTGGGAACCCCAGACTTTTTTTTTTTTTTTAAGAACACCCATATGTGTCAAGACTGAACACAGTAAATTCTTTATTTTACTGAAATAATGATATTTACACAAAAAAATAAAACAAAAACATATTTACTGCGTAATGAAAATGAAATAGTTTTGTTTTGGGGCTTTTTTTTTTTTTTTTGGAAGCATACTTCTCAGTGACTGTTGAGGAAATTCAGAACATTACAAGTTTTTAATATACAGTTCTTCAGTCACAAACGGAAAATGAAATACCGCTTGGATTCTGTTCTGAGAGCTTATCATTCTTAGAGAATAGGACCCCTTTGAATTGTTCTCTGAAATGTTCTTTCTCCTTAGGTAAGCCAGTGATGATTGTGACAGAGTACATGGAGAACGGTTCTTTGGACAGCTTCCTGCGAGTAAGTCTGACACACAGAGAACACTTAATGAGTCTCCATTATGTATGATCAGGGGCACAGTGCACAGGACGTCTAGGGCTCATCTTAACCCGATTTAAATACTTGTCTTCCTCTGTGCACTCCCTCTCTCTCTCTCTCTCTCTCTCACTGTCTCTTTATCTCTCATCCTCACTTAGCTCTGCAGAGCACCTGTTTATTCATTCTTGCATGTTGAATATTTAACACTGAATTTTAGCAATAGTCACAAATTGCAGTATGCTACATCACCTCTGTCTTTGTGTTGCCTTAAAGAGTTGATTATGTGACAGTGTCTTTGTATTAGCAAGAAAGCAGACTGAAGAAATCAGACTCATGTTTATTCATAGCTAAAGGAAATGTCTCTTTAAATAGACACTGACAACCAGAGAAGAGTCTACGCTTAGGAGGGGGGGGAAAGAATAGTGAGTGTGTATTTGGAAATGTACAGGCGGTTACAGTGCAGGAGACTGGCCCGGTGCCTGCCTGTTCAGCTATGCCAATTAAACAAACTGGGCATGCTCTGTCCTTCAGATGACTTCTCATTACTGATTCACAAGTGGTGTGAAAACAAACAAGCAAACAACAGGCCGCACGGTGCATGAGCCGAGGCAAGGGCCGAGCCATCTGAAAAGTGCTGATAAATGCACTAATGAGCTCATTAAACCAGCAAGTTTAACCTTTGGCCGCGGCAACTGGGCCTTGGCTCTTCTTCACCTGACATATGATCTCACCCACCTCTGCGTCATTTTTCACCCATTTACCAGTGCAAAGCCACGCCAGACGGCCGGGTGTTTGTAGGACAACGTTACCACGCTTGCCATACACACATCGTGACCGGTGTGACTTTTTTTGTTACAAGTACCTGATCAATCTGGAAAAGGTGCAAATGAATAGGGTTTTCCATTTCATGCAGTGGGCGTAACTATTTAATGCTACAGAACTGATAACGGAAGGTTTTGCGCTTGGGCAGCGCAGTGCGGGACATCGGAATTCCCCTGTACGATTGCCGTGAAAGACTGGCTTTGGATTACTGAAATTAGCCAAGGCATAACATTAAAACAACATGAGCAAACATGGCATGGAGGAGTTAGCAGAACCTTTCTGAACTTTATCCCATATGTGCCTGCACAGCATCCCAAGGTCGAAAAAAAAAAAAAAAGAGTGAACAGTTGCACTGTTCTGCAGCAATTTCCTACGAGTTTCAGCATGGTCTGCACTCTATCAAAGAGGACTGTCATCTTCCCCTGAATGCGTTTCCTCACCGCTGTTCGTGTCACTATTATTAGCAAGCCTTTGAACTTCCTCAGGCTCCACTCAGTTCCAGGTGGTCCAGGGTTTATTTTCACCCAAACTTATTTTATATTCAGTGCATGAACACAGCACCCAGCTACTTTCTCTTTCTCTTAGTTACAGCGAAAGAAAAAGAGTGTGAGTGAGAAATAAAACGTTGGTGAGAGAGAGAGAGAGGGAGAGGGAGAGGGAGAGAGAGAGAGAGAGAGAGAGGGAGAGAGAAACAGTATAGCTCTTGCAGACAGCTGTTCGAGTGCAGTTTCCCTGTTTTTTGGTGAAAGAAGCCTTTCTTCAGAGCTCTCTGACAAATCAATGCTATCTCTCTCATCCGGCCCGCCTGGCTCCTTTTTTTTTCTTAGCGAAGAGCTTCCTCCCCGTGTGCTTATCTCCAAGGCCTGTTCATATCACTGTGCATATAAAAGCCCTATTCACACATGCCAGTGTAAACACAGGTCCCTTGCCAGAAGGCTTCAGAAATGTTGCTCAGATATGGTCCCCATATCTGTTTTTATTTACACTTCCTGTTTGTATTTGTGAATTGGAGCAACTTGCTGATCAAGCAAATTCACAAACATTACAATAATGTTTGCTTTTCCACATATAGTTTAGATTCCGTTCTTATCAGTTCTAGGATATATACTCTCTACTTTCTCATTCCGAATCATAGGGCTGCTCAGTGAGATTTCATTGTTTCATCGTTATTTTTTAGACTTTTCAAGGATAACGTTTTTTGTTTATTTTCAACATAGATGCCTAAAAGACCTTAGTGTTTGATTCTCCCATTTCCTGTCTGTTAGAAACATGATGCCCAGTTCACTGTGATCCAGCTGGTCGGCATGCTGCGTGGTATCGCCTCAGGAATGAAGTATCTCTCAGACATGGGCTACGTGCACAGAGACCTGGCTGCACGCAACATCCTGGTCAACAGCAACCTCGTGTGTAAAGTGTCAGACTTTGGCTTATCCAGAGTGCTGGAGGATGATCCAGAGGCTGCATATACAACAAGAGTAAGCGAAACCCGACGAAACACCATGGCCTGTTCCATTCTAAAAACCAGTTCCATGCATAGGTTTCTCCTGCTGAATCGTGTCATCACAAACTATGTCTGCCTCATATTTGCTTAAGGCCTTTGAAGCACTGACTAAACATTATCATTGTTTTATTTTAGATATATACAGATCAATTCACTCTTGGTGGGAGTTGAGATAAAACACTTTTTCAGTAATTTCTGATTGCACAGTTAGAGCACTCTGAGAGCAAAGTGACCACACAGTGACATTGCATCTCCCTATCTCCCCGTAACAATCCTCTTCGTGTACATCCACCACCATGTAGATTGATGCCCATATATGTAAGTCTCTAAGCTCTGTGGGAGGAGGGGAAAAATAGCCAGGGCCGAAATAAATTGCAGAAGTGATAAGGCTAACATAAATTCACAGGATGGGAAATGTGTTGAAAAGGCCTAACCACTGCTTTTAAAGCTCAGGTGTCAACTTACAGATGTGTCATATTTATATACAGTCCACGTTGGATAGAGATTATTTCATAACTGTTACATATATATATTTATACATATGTGGATATATCGCCGCATACATCATACGCTGGCCACATGTAACATATATTTCCACTGTAAATGTGTGGCTTTGTGGTGATAGTGAGATAGCCACTTCTCACTTTAACGCAATGTGTTTGAACCTCATTCCATGGTCATTAGAACTCCGTACCCACAACGATTCCGCCACTTCCACCTTCCCTCTACGCTAACCCCTCAGGATCTTCTGTGGCATGGATGTTAAATTTTACATTCATTAGCTATAATCTCCCAGTTCTGAGAGCTGAGATTGTTTGCCTGCGCTCACTAGGGAGGCCTGAGCACAAGTGAGTTTATTTTTTCGAGGCCAGTATGTTTGGAAGAAGCGAGGCAGGAGTTGTGTGACTTGGCCAAGGAGCCAGTTAGCTTTGGCTCCCCGTTCTCTCTACCCCTTGCGAACAAGGCGACTGAGCCCAAAGTAGCTTCAGTGGTCTAGGCACAGGTTTGTGTGGAGCAATGCAAACACAGTACGGTGTCCTCTGGGACAGCTGTGTGAAGATAAAATAAACCCATTCAGAGCATGGGTGAAGCTGAGTCTCAGGTACTCTCACACCAATGCTGGCAACCCAGTTCTTATTCAAACATCGCCATATGCTGAGCCTACCTCTAAGGTGATTACATCACCATCATCATCCCACTCATTGCATGCATGATTACTTGGAAATCTCTCTGACAAAGTTTTCTTATTTTTTACTTAAAGTGTACAACCACACCAATATTCCTACATTCCTGCTTATCTAACTACAGTAGAGGCTAATAGATGCCACGGGGCTTGCGCATTGGCCCAGTTTGTAAGAAGTTTTGAAAGTCATTTAAAACTATGTGAAATTTTGACAAAATTGGAGCCAATGTGCTAATGTTTTCAGTTTCAGTATATTCAGTGTATTATTTCGTCAGGGTGGCAAGATCCCAATCAGGTGGACGGCACCGGAGGCCATTGCCTACCGCAAGTTCACCTCAGCCAGCGATGTATGGAGCTACGGGATTGTGCTGTGGGAAGTCATGTCCTATGGAGAGAGGCCTTATTGGGAGATGTCCAATCAGGATGTGAGTAGAGACCTGTCATCTTAGCAAGCTGATGAACTTCCTACTGGGCAAGGAAGTGAGGCGTAGAGAGACCATGTGGCGTATACAACCATTACCCAATATTCCCATGTCCTGGTGCCAGAATGAGACAGTAACCTGACCGTACTTAGACAAAAGGAGGTGGGAGGGTCAGTACGGGAATTCTGAATGCCTCTTTGACAATAGTTGTGGGAAGGCGTAGGTAGAGCTCAGCATCAAGATAAACTGGTAAAAACACTGGGTGTTTTCAGAGTGTTTGTGCAGTCTTTACTTCAGCATTGACCATGAACAGTGGCCCTGTAAGACTGACCATAAGCAAAAGGCCACGGGAAGATTATATTGACTCGGTTACTTTGGTATGTGTGACCATGGTAACATGACCAGACGTGGTGTACTCAAGCAAACTGATTTTGTGTTTCTGTAAAGTACAAGGTTCATCTGTTTTGCATTTTCTTAAGGTCCTTGTCGTCAGTCTGCAAGCCAAAGTAGATTTTCATACCGAGGATCTATGAAAGAATCTGGGACAGGAAATTGATACAATAGCTCAACAAAATTGCAGCACTTTACATGCTAAAACTTGGCCATTCCAATCCAGATCCCAGCTTGACTTTTCGTCTCATCCTGTTTTATGATGGTGCCGCAGGTTATCAAAGCAGTTGACGAGGGCTACCGACTCCCTCCACCCATGGACTGCCCTGCGGCCCTGTACCAGCTGATGCTGGACTGCTGGCAGAAGGACCGCAACAACCGGCCCAAGTTTGAGCAGATTGTCAGCATTCTGGACAAGCTCATCCGCAACCCCAGCAGCCTGAAGATTACAGCCAACACCACCTCCAGGTATGTCTTTCACCCACACATATCCACCCGAGGGGACCAGCACAGGCCTCGGATGCTTCTGCTCCCAAATTGCCTCCCACTCCTTCTCTGCATCCTGTCACATTTGGCTCTTTGGGACTGTTTTCATGGGCTGTAATGAAAGGAAATTATCTCTTCCTCCGAGACTCGTTTATGTCCATCCCTCCATTTCAGTCACACACTATATCCTTGAGCAGCTGGTCGCTGTTCGCATCTTTTCAATATTCGCATGGATTTATTTTCCCTGAACAAAACCTGTTTATTTTTGGAGCCAGTGACATTGTCCAGAGTTTGTCATAAACAATCACCAGCTTCCTGTTGCAGTTTGGGTTACTCATTTGGTGCCGGCCCTCTTGTCTCCATTATGAGGTGACCCAAAACCATATTTGACCCAACCCCCTGCCCCCCCCCCCCCCCACCTCCCATCTCACCCGATGTTCTCTCTCGTTGTGGTTTTTCTTTCTTTGTTGTAATAAAGCCGGGCCAAGGAAGTCCAGACACCGTGCCATAGCCCACAATACGTAGACATGAACTCAGGGAACAGGGAGCTCTGTTTTTACTGAGACGTCCGAGTGCATAACGGTGACTAATGATTTCTTAAGAAAGTGAAAATGGGTCCCTGGGAGCTTGCATGTAATTTGCCTGATTGGCTTTTAACATGGGCTGGCCGGAGAGCTCTGGGCCCAGGTGATTTATGGCTCCCCGAGCAAGACACACATTGAGGTGTTGCTGCGGCTGACTGCCGGATTGCCGCTGCAGGACCGCGGGCGCAGCTGGTCCCAGGCCCATGCACCTCATTTGTCAGAAATGCACTAACATGTTAATGGAAAAGCACCTCTAATCCTCCCCCACAACTGGACGTGTAAGTCTGGGTTTGAACCCTTCTGTCATAGGGATAAGAGTCAGCATCAGAATTGAGCAGATGGCTGTGGGAAACGCAGGCGTCTCTTCAGTGAAGGGCAAGCATGGGCACCCCATTTCTCCTCGCTGGTCGGACAGGCATTCTTCACGTCCAAACTCCCCAGATGTCTCTTCTGTAAAGAAGATGGGCAAGAATACCCCCCCCCCCCCCCACTCTCTCTCTCTTTTCTCCTCCTTCTCCTCCTCCTCTCCTCCCCAGAGAGCTTTAAAAACATGATACTACACAGCCGTGGTTATTTAGAGGTCAGTCAACCAGTGGGGAGTTTACAGAAAAAAAAAAAAAAAGAAAGAAAGAAAAAGAAAAATAGGGAGAATGGACAGGGACCCGGAGTGTTTACTCCTCTTCCTCTCCCACTCGTCTGTTCTGCTTATGTCAAGGAATCTTAGGGCTGAACGCTCGGCCGTTTGAGAAAGGCAGTGCGCACACCAGGGTTTAGGCTATCACTTTCACTCCCTACAACAAAGATGTTCTTTTCATCTCCAACCTTCCCTTTACTGTCTTGTTTGTGTCTTGTTTGGTGAGAATTTGCCGTGCCTGAAAGTAAAGAAACTTATCAAAACAAACAGAAGAGCTGGTAAAAAAGAACAAGGACTAAGGTCATCCAGAGTTTACTACAATACCCTGTTGGTTAAGAGAGCGTTTTTTTTTTTTGAGGAGAGCTTTTGAATCAATAGTCTTCCTACAAAGTAAATGATTGTCAAGAATCTTGTTCTTTCCTGGTTTTAACTTGTGGGAATCAAGATGAGATTATTTTGTTCACATAAAGTCTTGCTTACCCTTTTGAGACCACGGGCTTCTAGCACTGCAGTTCTGTCTGACCCCTTTTCACTGGTATACTCCATTAGGAATATTATTTTCTTCTTAATCCAGTAAATATAAAGATATTTTCAAACTTTTCGAAAGCTTGCGAACGAAGCATTGTATGTTTCTCCGTCTTTTTCATGGTCTGCTTTAAGATTTAATATACTTTTCTTCTCAAGGGAACCTATTTGCAGTGCCCCAGGGTAGCGCTTACCAGGTGTGCCTACTCCAGTGTTCTCAAACCTGTGTCAGCAGCACAGAGAGTTAAACTGGAAATAGTTGCAGGGTCTTACCTTACCCATTTATACAGCCAAAAACAATTCCATGTCAGAAGTCCAGCCACCGTCGTTTATATCCCTCTCTCTGCAAATTATCTTTTCGAATTTCACCATTGAAAACACATGGCTCGGGGGTGGACTTCCTGGCATTATAATTTGTTTATTTACCTTGTTATAAATAGTGGTCTCCCAGGGGAACATAATCTCATTTCCTTTGTTGTATTCCCCTGGTTCTGATCAGGTGCTCGTGTCCTAAGGCTGTCAATACAGTCTTCCTGCGTCGAGGCATTCACTCTGATATTTATAACACTGTTAACATTGCTTGCACACCCATCATTGTTCTTAAGGAGCCACTGAGACTCAACCTGAAGTGTTTTTGGCACTTCATTACGCAGTTGATACAAATTTAAATTGATTTAGCGATTGATTTAATCCCTTCTTTGCTGTTATGTACAGAGAAGCGTGTTTATGTATCTCGTTATTTTGTGCTGCAGTAATTTAGTTTAACATAACTATAAATTAATATATAAATTGTATCAATGTGCAAGTAAATAATTTGTCATTTGCAGCACAAATGTTGGACTCACTCATACATTCATACATTTATATCCAATAAATATTAGGCACGAGCATATTGAGAAATCATCAGAAATAGTCAGATGTTTATGGATTAAAATAAATATTCCTTTATGAATTGACGTTTGCCAAAAAAAGAAATCTTATCCACAGCACGTTGTGGATCGTGTCCCTCATCCCTGCAGGTATTTCCTTATAGAGACCCTTGGGAATGGCGAGCACATCAGATTTGAAACCTTTAGTGTTTCTCCTCAGCGGCATGCATTTTTATGAGCTTATTTTCTCAGTGATTGTGTGTGTGTGTGTGTGTGTGTGTGTTTTGTTTTTGTTTTTTTTTCATACATGATGTGAATCACAGACGCGACTATATGTTGTTCAGAGAGGAAGTGTTTAGGACGAGAGCCTAAAAGAGAATTGACTCATCAGTTCTTTGGAAGAATAGAGGCAGTGAAGGGAGAGGGGGAGGAGGAAAAGGAGCCGTGGCAGATGAGCTCCACAGTGGTTTCACGTCGGTTCACACATCAGTTCCTGAGCTCCCTCACTCATCATTATTAGCTTAGCCGCACGAGAATGCACGACGTCTTTTGTCACGGTCCTAACATTCTCCCTCTTTTCTTGTGCTCCCAGACCAGCCAACTTGCTCCTGGATCGGAACAGCACAGATATCACCTCCTTCCGCACCATGGGCGACTGGCTAGAGAGTGTGAGGACACTACCTTGCAAGGAGGCCTTCAGTGGGGTCAGCTACAGCTCGTGTGATACTCTGGCCAAGACCTCAGCAGAGTAAGAGAGCCGTTTCTCTCACTGCAACCATTCTTGCTTACGGAACATTCTGGAATGATTGGGGAATTGTTTCCAGATGACTAAGTAATAGCGTCCAGTTTTTTTGGCCTGCAAAGTTCGCATTGAGAAATGCAGTCAGCACAGACCTTGTAACAGTCACGTAATCAGCTGACTGCAATTAGGCCCAAACAACCCAGGTAATCCTACCAAACAGTAACAGAAATTGTCTGTGAAACACTATACACTTTTTGTTAGTCCGTGTTATCGACTGTAGTAACTAACACATGTTTTGAAGACATTTATTTGACAGTGTGACTCCTTATTGTTATATTTTTTATTTCTCTCGCTCTCCTAATGTTCAGTGCCTCATAAGTCTGTCGGTTGACAGTTATTTACCGCTCCAGTATATACTAGTAAGCTTTTAATAGACATGTTTGGAGGTTTGAGCAGATACACAAGTGTGGTCCCCATGTGAGTGTTTTGGCCACCCAAGCACATCTTGCTGATTGCAGAATATTTTTACAAATCTGCTCACTTTATATTTTAGGGGTAATCCCGAAAACATGGCCATATCGTTTTGAACTTAATTCGCGATGACAGTGTTTCAGACACGCTTACCTCTGTTTGCAGCCCCAGCTATTGTGGAGATGAAAGACTGAACCAAAATAAAACTACAGCTTTGACAGTCAACAGCCTTGAAACAGGTTTAGGAGGTTGAATCGGGCAGAGATCCCACAGTTCTGAATCAGGGACTGACTCAAACAACGAACTACTAATAATAACTTCTCTGTACTGCTCCATGTTGATCTAAGTTTATGGGAAAAGCTCGGTGGTGGCTCACCAGGGGCCGTAGCCCAGTCTGGATAACATCTCTGGAGACGGGGGGTTTTTTTTTTGTTCCCCACAATTGATAAAGTATTCAGGAGTGTAAATAGTTTGACATTCATAATCAAGATGATCAAAGCCCTGGATGTGGAACACTGGTTTGTGAAGCATTTAAGGCCACGCTCTGGACTAAATGGCTAAACACTGTAATTAAGATTGTTGTAGGGGTTTGTTTTGTTCAGATGTCAGGGTAAATAATCAAATGCAAATAGCCAAAGAAATTCTCTCGTTGCCCATGACCCAGATTGAATTGCTTAAGATGCGCGTTGTGTCCACACCATTCTGCCTTATATGGGCAGTAGGTGGATTGCACGGTGATGTCTGGAGACATGTTCAACCCCTACGGAGGCAGGGGTAAAGGGGAGAAATTGGTATTTTGATTGGATAAGAGTATTACACGTTCATAATTAAACACGACCTTCCCTGGATGTATCATTGCCTGTATGCTGAACTGAGGTTGTATTTCAGCATGGGAATTTTAGCAACAAACATGATTTTTTTTTTTTATTATTATTATTTATTTACTGCAGATCTTGAAGTTCTTTGCTCCATAATCATATTCATTCAGTTTGCAGTATGGGAGGCTCCCAGAAGATAAATAAGTCATAAAACACAATAGACCAATGCTGTATGGTTTGTCCCACATGGACATTGTTTCATTCCTTCCACTGAATCATTCAACCAATTCATTTTTCCACACTAACTCAGCAACCCACAGACCAAAACTTCATCCGATGATTTGGTAGCTAGTATGATTTACCAAATACTAAAAAGGCATTGTGAGAGCCTGATGTGACTTTGAACTGCGTCTTTTTCTCATAGATCATATTTTGTCATGGCTCACTTTAATTCAATTTGCAGTTTCTAAAAGGTCTATATTGTGCAATGTCTTTTTTTTAGCCCTCAAAAAACCAAAAAAACCAAAAGCATTTTCATAACATTAAAAGTATTTTTGAAAGACCCTCTGATCATTTGGCAAATGATGAAACTCTCTGGTCATCGAGATGGTCCTAATGCCTCATCCTCAATTCTTAAGGCATAGATTATCGCACTAAAGAGTATTCTGACCTAATGCACTTGAATCTCAGATGCGTGAGATGTCTAAGAGAGACAAAGAGGCTTTGATATTGGTGGTTATTGCTGATTCATTCAGTTTCCATGGTCTTTCACCCTTGGGCTTCCTACTTGTCGCCGTCTGTGAATTAGCGATGCAAACATGTTCGCTATGACAGAGATTGTGTGACATTTTGGGAAGGAAGTGAGCTCAGTCTCCATCTGTCATCTTGCTTATGTTAACTGTGTTTTGAAGGACTGTTTTGACATATTGCTGGCATGTGGTTTCAGTTGATTTAACCCATGATGTCTTTAAAACCTCAGTCATTTCAGTAGTTCATTACATGGAGAAGTCAGGCCCAAAACAGTTCACCGACATAGCAGCTGGGCAGCTGTTCACTGACATAGATTTTTTTTTGTGTGTTCCTCTACCAGTGGTAAAAGCTCTGTTTTCCTTCATTGGTTTTCAGTACCTAAGTTATTCTTTAGAGTTTTTTGTGTAGTTCTGTCAAAGAAATGTATCTACTGAATGTTTTTTTTTTTTTAACCTTCTGTCAAATATTTCTGAAACATCCCTGCCCCTTTCTCTCTCTTTTGCTCTTTCCCTCAGTTTCTGTCTCTCTCTCTCTCTCTCTCTCTCTCTCTCTCTCTCTCTCTCTCTCTCTCTCTCTCTCTCTCTCATTAAGATTCCCTTTTGTTAGAATAATGGAGTTTGGCGTGCTTAATGAGTAGCAGCATTCGGTACTTCAGTTTTTCAGCTGCTTGCAATCTGTCCGTTGTATTGTAGCATTTTAATTAGCACAGCCGATTACATGCTCATCTAATTTAGCATAGATTTAGCATGTTCTTTTTTTCTTTTTTTTTTTAATATTGTGGCTAGAGTTTGCTTTTCATGTTATTTTATTTATTTATTTATTTACTTACTTACTTTTAGCCGCCTGTAGTTTGAAAGCAAAACCTATCCCTACAGGAGCTTGTAATTGGTTTTGTTAGGCCTGTTCGATAGCATTAGGTTTTGTCGGGGCAGATGCTGCTGTATACATACTGAGCAATGACAAGATACTGTCTACACAGGGATCAACTTGTCATTCTAAAGGTCTACTCTGTCTTTAGAATCTGCCTAGCTGAGGTAAGGCCAGCGGCCACATGCCCCGAGTGGGAGCCGTCCATGGGAATTACGACACTTTAACCTTTAAAGACTGGATGGTGGGTTTGATCACGGCTTACTGTGTGCTGGCTGCCTTTAAAAACCTCCCTGCTTGCATTCTTATCCTCCTTAGGGTTTACTACAGGACACTGATATACTGAAAGGTCCTCTGACTTGAATTTACTGAATGCGCGTGTCTCTTGTGCCTATCCTAACCTAGGTTTGCTTTGACTAATATGCTTTTATTACGTCCAAGACCACAACATCATGCATAATCTCACTAAATTAAACCGAACTGACAGATTAAAGTTTCTCACTAATTTGTTTGTACTGTGTTAGGGTTCATAGCGTACTGAGTCTATAGAAGATGAGTTTATCATACGATAACGAACTCAGTGATTCTTTGTCACAAACACTTACAGATGTGCATGGAATGGTTGTCCATTTAGTGAGTCTGAAGTGTCTATGCAAGACCGTAAATAATACAAGCTTTTGTCATCTGGTGCATGTAACTAATATATGATAGAAATTATTTGGGTTATCTGTCTAAAATGTATTTTTTGCCAGTGCTGTTCCCCTCAAACCATCGTAGAAATCCAGACAGAAATCCAAATTCCAGATGCACTCACTTAAACAGTGCTGCTGTTATCCAAATTGGCCTTTACTCAAGCAGCCCAAAATGTAGTCTTTTTTTTTTTTTTTTTTTTTTCGACTGTGTCAACACAAAGCTTATCATGTCCTGAGACAGTGCTATTCCTCAGATGACTGTACATCTGTGTCCATGCTGTGTCCTTCTGGGATGCACAGTTCTTTATGATTGACACTCTGGGACTGGCTGAGGAAGAGAGGGGTGGAGCAGCACTGCGGGCTTGTCACTAATGTCACCATATGTCATGCAGTGAGTACTGTACCAGTCACGCTCTCCCCATCTCTGTCTCTCTCTCTCTCTCTGTTTCTGTCTTTTTCCTCTCTATTCAGAGACTTCAAGAAAATTGGTGTAACCATCGTTGGACCTCAGAAGAAGGTTGTGAGCAGCATCAAAGCACTTGAAACACACACAAAGGACGGCCCCGTTCCTGTGTAATATAATAAATGAGAGAGAATGAAAAAAAAAAACAAGACTGTAAAGAAAGAGACTGTCGCTGCTTTTGGCTTTAATAGACGGGAATGAATTGCTAAACAAAAAGAGGAAGTAGAAACGACAATGCTAGGATATGTGTGTCAGAGCAGAGCAAGGCAATAGCGGCGTGGTTCCAATGCCTCGGACCTGTCCGTGTTTCAGCAGAGAACGCCTCCCCAGCCACTGACATGTTGCCTTATCGCTGAAACTCATGAAAGGAGTGGAGGGGAATTACAGCCGGCTCAGGGGTTCGCCCAAACCATAATTCTGGGTCAGAGAGGTTGTGCTCTTGTCTCACCCTTACCACCTCCTCCCCGCCCCCCCCCCCCCCCTCCCCCATCATGAACGGGTCGCCATGACAACGAAGGCCCACGTGGTGAAGAACCAGGATGGAGCCGTCAGGAGCCAGCCTACTCTTCTCCTAATGGACTCCAAGTGAAAGCTTTTTAACACGTGACTGTGGAGAATTGCGATGCCTTTAGTAAAACATTGAGAAAGCAACTGGAGAGGCAGCACTTTGAAAGAGAGAAATGAACTCAAACTCAAGACCTGTTGCATCCCTCCGCTTCACTGTTTTACGTGCTGATTTCAAATGGGTGTGCCTGTGCTATCCAGTTAATATCAGCCACTCAAATCATAGAAGGTCATTTCAATTTCCAGATTCCACTGAAATATAGATATAAAAGGGGTATTGACCCTGTAAAGACAAAGTGAGCCACCAAGGTGGGAATATACAATACAGGCAAACTGTGTTGCATCCTAACAGTTTACTAATGCTTGGAAAGAGAAGTCACATGGCACAACTTATTTGCCCGGTTGTTACCTTTCATAGAAAAGAAAATCTGGTTGGAGATACCTATGAGTAAAGGAGAACAAAACATCCAGTACAAAACTGAGCAGAAACCCATGTGAGGACTTCCTCAGTTTTGATAATATAATAAAGTATGTCTTGTTTTTTTTTTTTTTCTTTTCTTGTCTTCACAAAGGACAGCTCTGAACAAGCAACTGTTCACTGATATATTCACCTTGAGTGAGTATTGAAGTATTAAAAAAAAAGAAAAAAGGAAACAGAAAAAGGAAAAAATAAAAAGACTTGAATTATAAGATTCCATCCGCTGAGAGAAATTATCTTCAATTATATTAACAGGCGTAGGAATGCAGTAAAAGAATTATAGTTCAAAAAGATTCTATTCATGCGTGGGGGGGGGGGGGGGGGGGGGGGCAATAAGAATGAATCGTAGTGGTGGTTGACTCTCACTACTGTCTACTCATCCCCTTCCTCATCGAAGAAAGGGAAAACGATACAGAAAAAACAAACACTGTCTTACAGTAGCGTGTGATTGGGAGCTTTATATGTGGCAGATTAAATGAAGGATCTCGCTGGAGGACAGAACCTGTAATTTCCTGCAGTGAAGTCCATGTTGAGATCAGGGCTTAGATGTCTTCAAGCAGCACTCTGATGTATGAAGAGAATGCTTTGAGACAATGACAGCTTATCTATCACTCGTGTAAACGCTCAGGATTTATGTTACTCATTCTAAACTGAGAGAGAGAGAGTGAGAGAGAGAGAGAGAGAGAGAGAGAGAGAGAGAGAGAGTGAATACCACACAGTCCACTGCTTCCAGACCTACTGTCCTGTTCCAGAAGATCATAGAGGTATTCGAGCAGTCCCTGTCAATCACCCATTAGGACAGAGGACATGTTATGACACGTTGTATCACTGTTATTGTCATCAGCATCTCTCAAACACGTCTTTCAGTATCTTAACTTTTTTTTTCCAATAGATCTTGGAGTGGAAAGAACAGCAACCATATGTATGGTGAATTTCTGTGGGCTGCCGTGTTTAAAAAAAAAAAAAAAAAAAAAAAAAAAAAAAAAACATATTGAATCCTCTTCTTTTCCCTCCAGCTTGCCTGTATATGTTGCTGCTCTCCTGCCTATTAGCATGTACATATGTAAACAAGACCAGTGTTAATGGCAGCCATAAACCTAGTGATACAATCCGTTATCTGGCCATCCCCTTGTACAAATGTTTCTGTGTATAAAAGAGCAAGCAAAATATCTGCAACATTTTAAAAGGACTCAAAATCCTTTGTATTATATTTTATGTTATTTTGTATTATATTTGTTTTGTTGGTTTGTTTGTTTTTTTTTTACATTTTAAAAGCAAAGCAATTATAATGACCTATTATTTATTTGTTAACATTCAGTATACAGTGGAAATTTGAATGTTTGATTTGTAGCATACAGTAAGTTATGACATGATTATGTGACAGCATTATCAGTGTTTTGTATTTACTTCATAAAACATGATGTTTTAAAGAGCAATACTGACTTACCACCTCTCCCCAGTCCTTTCCTGTTTCTTTAGACGTGTGTGTGTGTGCGTGCATGTGTGTGTCTGTGTGTGTGTGTGTGTGTGTGTGTGTCTGTGTGTGTGTGTCTGTGTGTATCTGTGTGTGTCCGAGCGTGCAAACGTAGAGGGCCTTGTCTACTAATGTATGATGATTTGTAGTGGAAACATTTATATTTTTATAATAAACGTTCTCAAAATATTTTCTAAAGAATGAATGCTGAGAAACGTGTGTCCTGTGGCATTATTTCCCTCTCTATGACGTGTATGCTTTTGAAGGGTTTATCTGGCTGTGTTTTGGAGTAGCCCAGTGAGGGGTCATGTATGGGTTATGTATTGGGGTAAAGTCCCCAATAAAACTATTAGCCACCTACTATATGGCTCGTGTGGTCTTCTCCTGAAAATATCAACTAAAGAGTGGCCATGTGGAGCTGCCTGCCTGAGATTTAGACATTTTAATATCTTATCAGTACATGGAAGGTCAAATTGCCTTCTTGCCTCCTGCTACACACCATGTGACGGGACATCATGAAGATTTTCCCTTACAGGTCCCCCTTGTGTGATTTGTTTATATGTTGACCCAAATGAAAGACCTTAACACACTGGCCATATTTTGCCTATATGATGTTACTTGTAATTTAACAAATGAATGCTAAAAAAAAAAAACCTTCTAAGATTCTACAAAAAGTTATTTAAAAGCAGGGGAGACCTTGTGAAGGTACTGTGAGAGTCATTTTTCCCTGGTGTGCTACACTTTCAGACTATGGTCAGGACTCCAGAGAAGCACAAACTGGTTTTGTTCTTTGAGTTGGTGAGAAGACCACGGTCCATCAACCTCTTGCTCAGCAGGGCTCAGTAGAGGAACCTCTGTAATTTGTGGACAGTGTCAAGCGGGTGGTTCTCTTGACCATGTGCGCTACGTCATTTGGTAGTACGGTACTGTGGTACTTAAAGTGTGGAAAAACTAGGTAACTGTTTGAAATGTGATTTAGGAAAAGTGTGCTTCATTGGATCACCTCGTCTGAAGTGAGTGCAGTGTAAGGAGGAGATTTATGTGACTGTGGATAACTGGACATTCCAAACTGATAGAAAAGGGTAGTGAACACACATAGACACACATTCACACACACACTCACTCACGAAAGAAAAAAAAAGAAGCAGTTATATGTACATCAACTGTGAATGAATCCAACATGCCTCTCAAATTTCCTTTGCTGATTAAATTCGATTTTATGTTAGAACAGCATATGGATAAGGGCTTTTAAAGCTCGTTTGTTTTTTTTTTTCATTTTAAAGGTCATAAATGCTCTCTGAAGAGAAACAATGACGATGACGATGATTACATGTAATGTAATGTAATGGCTTCACCACAAACTGTTTGAAAAGACTTGAAACATTTGGCAAATCATTACCAATATTTTTGGCAACTGTCCTGCCCGTTCACATTGTCTTACACAAAGGAGGAACCGGTCTCAACCATCTGTCAGTTCTTGGCCACTAATCTGTGGAGTCCTTAAAGCATGCTAATTAGACACCATTCTCTACACAAAAAGGTTTTTTCCATATTTTTTTTTTTTTAATTTATATTCCTGTTTGATATATTAACAAAACAGACAATGTCAGGAAATTTGTTGGGAAATGAAATGTTTTTACAGTAGTAAGATATTGTTCCTTTTTCCCTTTTAGTCATAAATCCCACAGAAAAGATGAGTGTTCGCAAAGGAGGAAAATATGTTTGCCTATTTGAGGGTCTCCTTTAGTGTTGTATACTTAAATTTTATGCTTTTTATATCACACATGTGGTCGCCAGCTTCTAGTTCTCAGCTTTATCGAGCTTCTGTCCTTAGGACATCATACATTGTCTAAAAGGGCCGCAACTCCAGTTCATTTTCAATAAAACATTTCATATCCTTATGTGCGTGGTTAGGAACCAGATTTATTGTGTGATTTTAATGCAACTGATCTTTAAGGTTTCCAGAGCAGTCAAACGCGACTGTCTGGAAATGACTGATGGTAGCTCTGCCTGACCCAGAGTGCTTGAGAAGGACCAGATGTGCAGGGGCAGATGTGCTGGGGGGGGGGGGGGGGGGGGGGGTGCTCACCGTGCAATGAAAAGTGGGGTGGGAGGTGGATTAGGCCACTAGCCCTCAGTTAAGGTGCCATGAATACAATGCGTGGGACGCTGCGCCAATTTGTTCTGCAGGTGATTGAATGTCTCCCTCCGCCTCTGCTGCTGGAGGACTGGAAGGATAGTGAAATGAGACGTAAACCAGAGAGACAGACACGGAGGCTGCGTCTCAAAAGAGCACTCCCATATAAGTGTAACAAGGCCATAGGAGCCCAGTGTACGTTCACAAAGCAACGCATGGAGAGCATCCCCCAACTACATATGTCACATGTAAGGCGTGGCCCTTTTGTACACTACCTAAGAAGCAAAATAGCATTGTGGAGTTTCTCCTGGGCTCTGGTGATAATGGGTACACATAGTGTGGACACCCTGGAGTCCCACCCTGACAGTACCACATAATGTAAACTGAGGCCGGAATGATAGAGCTCTAGTACAACCTCCATCCCTATGGTACCGTGAGAGCCCCTGTCAGTGGGTTATTATGTTGGTCTGATTTGCAGGATTGTAGTGCAATCCCCTGATAGTTAGGACTGCTACAGCAGCAGAGTGAGAGAGACATCTACTCCATTGTTTAGTGCAAATCTGCAAATCTCTCAGGTGAAGTTCTTCAAAGAAAAAAAAAAATGCTATGTAATACTATTGTGGATCTTGGAAGGGATGTCTGTGAGAATTCTTAGAGACTAAGCTACTTCTCACAACCAGTGGATCAGATTCCAAAAAAATGGCAAACAAATTAAGAGAGTTTCCTTGAGAAAACATTCCAAAGACAAAACAAGGCCACTCCCACACCCTTATAAAAGTCTGGAGTTTAGTGAGAGAGAGAGAGGGCACAGAGAATGACAGCACCTTGCCAGAAGCCTTTAGCCAGGCATCATCACTACAATGTGACCGTCATTCATAGAATCACCTCCGTAAATGTGGAGATGAAATTATTATTTTTAATCCATGTATTACTAAGTTTTGCTCTGAGAGAAATTAAGATTCAAAATAAAATTAAAAAAACAAAAAAACTCCTCCAACTGCATTGTTTCATCACAGGAATAATGAGGCACATATTTAAGAAAGACAGAAAAAAAAAGCTATAACAAAACTTGTAAAAATATTCATTCCTGTAACACAAGAAATAACTTTGTGAAGATTCCCTTGTGAAATTCCCTCATATGTAAATGAGAAAAATGACAAACAGACAATATAAATCTGTCTACTGAGGGTACAGTAAATTAGATGCTGCTTTTCAAACAAAGAAGGAGGCCACAAGGGTTATGGTGATGCTGTCACGGCATTTTCTCACACGCACACACACACACGCACACACACACACACACACACACACACACATACAGACGAGCATGCACACACACACACACACACACACACACACACACACATACAGATGAGCATGCACACACACACACACACACACACACACACAGATGAGACAAGTGCTCCGTGTGCTGGCTAGGATGGATGGTTCCTGCACCACTCAGTGAGTCTTCTGTCTCAGCAGTACCTCCACAAGGCTCTCGTCAATCACCCCCTAACCCAGGGAAAACTCAACAACACCTCAGCTGGGAAGCAGGACCTGGGATTAAACACACCGTTCTGCTCCTGTCTGCGTTACAAATGATTTGTCGGCTGGGAGCGGGACATTATCGTGAAAACACTCCGCAAAGATGTTTTCCCCACACAGTTGGAGAACAGAGAAAAGCTCTTTTTCAAATTTCTCTTAAACTTTCTAATCCCAAGGTAATTTGCTGTGCAAAATTAATGAGGACCATTTTGTCAACTGCTGTTCCATTACTGTCTTCAGGATTTATCTTTAATAATGCCACAAGCTATCAAACAATATTTTTCCACAACCTGAAACATTGTTTTTAATGTAGCAACGTCAATGCTAAACAAATTCAGCAGAAAAAAAAAAATCATTCAAAAATGTTTCAAGGCATACCGTCTTTTAACTTGCTCGTCATTTTTCTCGTTCATTTAAAACGTATTGATTGACATAATTAAACATGAATAAACATGCCATGAATAAAGTCAGGATTTTACACCCTTGTTATCTTTTTTTTTTTTTTTTGTCTTTTTTAATCCCCAAGTGACTGTTGCCTAATAGTGTGATTCTGTTTCAATCTCTCAAGTGGAACAAGTACAATCCACTAAAGCACAATGAGCAGTGTCCAAACATTCGCCATGGATGGAGAACAGTCGCTCTCATTTCCACGGTCGGGTCCAGACAACATTCTGTAGCCGTGAGAATCGCTGTTGGGTGTATTGCATCATCCTCGTCTACCGACGTGAACCCGTCATGATGAAACCCTGAGGCTGAATCACCAATGGCAAAGGTACCCAGGGCTGGTATACATTGAATTACCATGTGATTATGTTTGTCATGAAAGCTCATTTAATTGCAGTGATGACTATATTTAAGTGGCAGAAAGGCCAGGCGGTAACAGCTGGTCCTGTCGAGCGTGTGACTCACGCGGTCTCCCCTCGTCACACTAATTAATTGATTTCAGATAAAGGTTGAGTGAGACGGAGGAGCTGCCTGTCGGGCGGTGGCACGGCGCTTGCTCTCACTCTCGAGTCTTGCTTTTGTGTGTCGTTTCTCGTGCGTTTCACCGTTGACACGTTTTTGAACAGCAGAAACACCACTGCGCCATCGAGTCCACAAATGGCCTCTCATCCCCAAGCCTGTGCTCTCTGATCTCATATGAGCGATATATTTCACAGTGCCTTGCCACAGATCAAAAGCAGTTAACTGACCCGTATAAAGGATTTACAGACTTCCACCGGTCATCTTTTCCTTTAACTTTTGTGATACAGAGTAGATGGTGGCGATAGAGTTCCGTGTTCTGACTACCGTTGCTATGATGATTCTTTAAAGCTTCCCGTTGACCTTTACGTGAGGTTCCTAGTGTTATCATTACTCTGATCCACTGCCTGCTTTTTGTTTGCCACATTAGTCATACCTGCCAGACAGACGTGCCCTTAACCATTAATACCGGTCAGCTACCATCAAAAGATAACTATTTCTCTCTTCATCTTTCATGCCTAATTATGGAAAATATTTCCAGCATAGAGACATATTATTGTAAATGTTAATACCATTTTATTCAGCGGTGAAGGAGACAGTGAGGGAGGCACCGATGTTTGAGCTGCACTTGAACCCACTGAAGTGAAGAAAAAGACTCTTGTAGGGCATATCTGTGAGCTTCTGGAACATCAACATGGTCAAGTTCAAGAAAAGCCAGTGTGACTGTTTCCCCTTGACGGATTGGTTTGGCAGTGGAGTTAGGTAGCAGTAACTCATATATCCATAACAATCATTGTGATTGACTCCACAACAATCGAACACAGGCATCGATGACGTCATCGGTACTAATTTAAAATTTTGAAGAGAGGCTTCAAATCACTCAACATCTTCCAACTACAACTATGGCAAGAAGGCCTTCGGTTCTCCCAGTGTGTTAAACGTCCGTTTAAAAACATGGTATTCTGCCAGCCACATGGGATTTTCTTTCTGATAAACAAGTTCTTTTCTGGAGAGACTGTCTTCATTCTGGTTGACTCAGGACATCTACCTTGGCTAGCAGCACATTAAAGTAATGTTGTATACCTTTGTGAAGAGTGAAAATTGCAATTTATTTCTAAACAAAACTACATTATATTCCAAACTCATGTATGTGCCAACTGCAATACACGGATATTTAAATAAACTGGAATAAACTGTAATCTGAAAGTGAGAACTGATAAATGTATCCCATTGTGTCATAAAGAAAAAATCAAGATGGTTCTCCAGTCATTACTGGAGCACTAAAAGCAAAACCTTTCAGGTAGATGACATCATTTGCAAAACAAACAAACAGAATGATATGACTGAAACAGAACTTGCATCAAAGATACTGTGATACTGTTGAGGCAGCGTCTGTCAGTAATGACTGTTCCCCACTCAAACTGTGAGAGCACAATAGGGCTTGGAATTGCCACCATTTTAATAGATTCTCTTAACTGCATGAGCATGGCCATTGGAGAGTTCTGCTCCTATGACAATCTGGTTTGAATACTAAAGAGTATTCCATCAGAGTTATTATTAATCATGTGCTGACCACTTATTCATGCACACACTTCTTTCTATTATTAAATACCGTGCGAAATCTGTGTTATTGACAATGATTTTATTCTTGTAACTCTTGATTTTCATTTTCGTGTTGATAATGTCTATGACTTCAAGAGTATGGAATTAATGAAACTTTTACACACCCTGGAATTTATTAAATGTGTAACTTAGCCAAGCCACAATGGCAAACATAGATTAGATCTAATAATTTTACACAGGTTGACCATTGGTGCTTCATGATTGCCTTATGCAAAATTAATGAAATACAGCTTTGGAAAATTATTTCACAGTTCAAACCCTCCAACTATTCCTTGGTTTCAATTCCAACAGCTTTTTTTCATTTTTGACGGTCTAACTGACAATGTGCTGGATATAATAGAACATTCTTTAGAAACAGGCATGTTTCCAGATACACTTTAACTACTGTCATCACAAGCTTTCACTAGAAATTCAGTACAGATTGTCCGTTTTTGATTAATTTCATACCTGTTAGTGACATGTACTTCCTTTACACAATTCAAAAAACGCAGCTTTAAAACAATTGAATGACAACTGATATGTGAATAACGTAAGTTCATCCATCCACCCATCCATCCATCCATCCATCCATCCACTCATTTATTCATTCATTCACTCATTCATTCATTCATTCATTCAAAAATAATTTGGTTTCAAATAAGGGTACTGCTCTGTTGAAACTAACAAATGATCTGAGACTAAATGCTGGCGTGAATCATTTTTCAGCTGACAGTAAGGACCACTGTGGCCCATCTCTAGACAGATGTAGATTAGTCTCTCTGGAACTGCCCTGTACTGTCTTAACAGTTTTTTAACTGGCAGATAATATTTTTTTAGTCTTGCTGACCATGTTTCAAGAAAATATGATATTCCATAAAGTGCTCCAGAGGATTCTATCCTTGGCCTGTTTTTTATTCTGCTATAAATAAAATATCCACTGTCTCATTTATTCTTCCTATACATATTCTTATTTCTGATTTGAGTTTTAAATAACATATTCTTTCATCCCAGCATGAAACTTACACACACAAGTTAGACTACTCTCCATGCTTCTCCCTTGCCTAGACTACTGCAACCTTTTTTTTGTACTTTTTTTTTTTTTAACTGTCTTAAATATACATACTTTTTGACTTGTCTTCAGAGCAATGACCGGTCAAGCTCGTAGATACATTCTGAGAGTCTGACGTGTCATATATCATGTTCCAAACTCTGAGTTAAAGAATTAATAGTGCACACTTTGAGTACTTTAGGAGTGTTTCAAAGCAACAAATGAAATGGTGAAGTGGTTTTTGTTTTTATTTACCAAAGGTCTGGAAGACACTTCCTTTGCACATGCGTCAGGCATCCTCAGGCATCTTTTAAAAGTCATGCTTTTCTCATTAAATATTCTTAACTTTAGCCTCTTTTATACTCTCTTATTGTTTTAAAATGTCTCACTGTATTCTGTTTTGTTTCTTATTGTTCTTATTCTTATTGCTCTTATTAGTCTTCTCGTATTGTTTGTATTTCTTGTATGTTTTCAATTTGCCTCTTTTCAAGATGCATCATTTTCTTTATATTGTGTCCTTATGGTTCTCATATGTGGTGTTCTGTTATTTTTGGTATGAAAGCAGCTTCACCAATTAAGTTTAAGATGATGATGATCATGATGATGATGATCATGATGATGATAATGGTTGTTGTTGTTGTTGTTGTTGCTGTAAATATGCAGCTCATAATAAGACAGGCTTCAAGAATCCTTTGGCCTGATTTATTGGTCAGAAATACCTCAGATAAGTGATGAAAGGTGTTTGTGGTGAGCTGAGTAGCGTGGGACCAGGTCAGGTCGGTACATGCAAAGCCGGTGACAGAGCAACATCTGGAGCGACGGGGAGAAGGGGTGGATGGGGCTCCCCACGGACCACACCGGACAGCAGACAAAGACGCCACAGAGCAGCCTGGAAGCTGCATGCTGAGAAGGGAGCCCGCAAGAGCAGAGCCATTAACCAGACTTAAAGGAAAACTGGAGGAATCTGCCATAACTCACTTATAAAACAACATGGGAGTGCCACTGCTCTGACCTCAGGAACACAGACACAGAGACATGCAGGCAGCCCTACAGGGCATGATCCAGAGCAAGAAAGACTGCTTTCAAGTTCTGTCTGAGGGTTCGGTGCCTTCCAAATCCCCAAATATTGAAATTGTGAGAACCCAGTGTTTTTTCAATCTAATTAAGCTTGTTCTTTCATTAGCTTCCAGTGCCTGTTCTGAACCCCCCCCCCCTTCTCTCTCTCTCTCTTCCTCTCTTTCTGTCTATCTATCTTTTCCAATGTTTCCATGCTGCAGAGACATGACCAATCCTTTCCGGGTCTCCACCATGAATTCCGTGCTAACCTCAAAAACAGTAACTCTTCAGAAATTTGACCATTCGGATCCCTCCGCTGGAGTGATTTCAAATCAAACTGACGTCTCATAAATCCCTCTCTTTTTTTCCCCTAGCAGAGTTTATGGGTAAAGTTTTAAATCTTATTTGTATTGTCAAAGAGTTTTTTTTTTCTTTCCCCATCTTTTGATTTATTTTGTCTCATTATTTGTAGAAATGATTAATTATGCTTGCAGAAAACACATCGTGCACTCGTGGAACTTGAATCTTACTTCTGTTGCCTGTTGTGAATTTCTCATTCACAAATCCACACCGTCTCGATGTTTAGCACTTGGGACTAATAACTGATACAAACTTTCTGTGACCTGCAGCTGATGTGAAGCACTGTATACTCTCCAGTTTTACCATGGAGGGCGATTTTTTTTCTGCAATGAACCGAATAAAATATGGACAAAATATGGATGTCATCATATTCATTAACTTTATTTTCTCACTCCTGCTCTTGATGGGCTGAATCAGACTCTGTGAAAAATATATTGTCAATAAGATGACCCTTCTCTGACCTTTCTTAGTGATAGTTATTTACTGATGCTAGAAGGTCTGTCACTGTTGCAGTTCAACAAACAACATCATTACGACAATGAAACGTTCAATTCAACACACAATGTGGAGCTCCTGTCTGTCCTTTGTTTTACACATGCATCATGTTGTATCTGAGGTTATACAGCTACTTTACAGATGTGTGGTGCTTACATCATCAACAATACAAATGGTCGTTAAGTAGAACATGTTCCCTCAATTAAGTGCTGTCATAACAGGGATTCTTTACTTCAAGATTAGTGCTGGACAAAGGCCTCCTGAGGAGAAGGAGTTTGGGGCTATTTTTCCCCTCAACTTGCTTTGCTGAACGTCCGGACCAAGGTAAAGCTATGTATTCCCCTCTTAATTTTGCCTGACATTTACAATTACTGCCCGTTTGGAATTTGGCAGCCATTCCTTCACAAGTGATGTTGATTGTCAAACATTGTTAGAGGTCTTCAGATCACTAGCCTATTTATAGGGACAACGTGCATATACCGAGAGGTTTTTACAATCATGTTATGGTATTCAGAGAAGACAGCAACCATTTTCCAGATGAGAAATGCTAAAGCCTCTCTCTTTTTTTTCTTATTAATGTTATAAGCAGAGAGAACAATACTCGACTGACCTGGCTGAAACCCAGCGCTATTATTTCACTTAACCTTTTTTAGCCCATACAATGCGTGGAGCCAATGCTAAACTTACGACATGAATTAAATAAGGATATGTATGATCAGTAAAGCCTTTGAGAGAGAAGTGAATCATCTTTGGAGCAGCTGAGATGAACAGAGATCTCTGTCTCCAACGTAATAACAATTCCTGGTCTCATCGCTCATTCCTCCTAACTAGTACACCTCTCACCAAAAAACAAAAACAAAAAAAAAAAACCCTTGAAAAGACAAACATGATAAGCACGACAATGAACAAGTTAAACCAAGAAAGATGGGGAGTAAGAATTGATGTTATGTGTCTGCATATTTGAGTGTATGTATTAGTGAGCATCAAAGACAATAAGAAAGCTGCTAAGAGAGACTTAAAAAAAAAACAGTGGGGAAACAAAGAGGGGGGGGGGGGGGGGGGTGAGAAGGATGGTAGGGAGATGTAGCAGTAGGAGAGGGAGGATTTACCCACACAGAGACACTTATCTCAAGTGAGATGGTTCTTTCTCATCGCAGCTCTGGATTTGTGTGGGATTCTTTTTGGCAGGCTCTTTCAAACAAACAGACTACGGAGGCTGTTTTTCCTTGAAAAGACATATGGCTATTACTATGCTAATTATGTGATGGTCCAGTAACACTTCAGCTCATGGAAAATGTTAACAGCCGAGTTACAGCTTGGTCCAGTCAGCTAAAATATCTTTTGATGCCGTTTTTTTTTTTTACTTTTGTTTGGAGAAATGCCCTGTTGTCCCTACCCTTTACCTTGAATGTATGTGTGTATGTGCAGTGTGGATGGCAGTTGCTCTTGGTTGGTTTCCCTGCATCTATAGATAAATGTGTATTATTGCAGAACAGTTTTAGTTGGTACCCATACCATCCCCTCTCACAGTGTCACTGTGTGAATTTTCTGGTGCCTCAGTCAAATCGAACTCACTGCCTTTTCTTTACAGTGAAGGCGTTGACAATGTGGGAGTGAAAGAGACTTGTTCACATTCATCATACCATGTAAAATATGCCTGACTGCAATTTGTTTTCTGATGTATTTGACAAAATGATATGAACAAAGCAAGCAATGGCCAGATTCAACTCTTCATTACAATATGACACCATGAGTATGCTTTGTGCCCTATATCTTCCAAAGTTTGTTGTAATATAATAAAGATTTGCTACACCTGAATGGAGAAAAAAACCCCAGATGCATGTACCATTGTTTGGAAACACGACCATTAAATAGACCTCTGTGAAGAAAACAACCCTATTTACTCACACGGACATTAAAGTCTAAAATAAGAAAACGTGTAATCATGCTAACACAGATAGCCAAATACAAATATCAAACCTTCCACTCACTGTGGGCATGCCTGCATACACCCATACTACTCATAGCTAAGCTACTTAAACTCGAGGGTTTCCTGGTTAAAGCTTACTCAATATGGTTGATGTAGTCATTTATCCTGAAATGCATTAATATACTAACATAGGTTATATTGTGCTTAAATGGAGTGCTCAGTGAATTCCAAGCTCACAACTTAACTGTAACTGGTGAAAGTGTATTTTTGAAAAATTTGAAAAAATGTCCCTGGATAGGTTTCTTTTCTTCTTTTGTTCTCCTCTACAAAAGTTACTGAAACTCTCTTAAAACTGAATTTGTTAAGCTATATGAATGAATGAATGCCTTTTCTTGATTTTTTTTTTAATTCTCTCGCGGAGTCACTTAATATTAGTGATGAAGCGATTGAGGTCACTAGGGAAAGGAACACTGAAGAGTAGCGGTACAGTTTGTTCTGGGAATGACTGAAGAACTTTTTTTGTAGCTTACTGGTCCTGAAAGCAGTTTTGCAGTTTAATGTAACGTTAATCTCTCTATCAGTCAGAGATCAGATGTATATTCCTTGAGCTTGTGATATATTTGGTTAAATATAATACAGAGCTGTAATGACTTAATATTTTCCAGTCTGAATTGGAAGCCATTCTAATTTGTATAGTATTATGGGCACAGTGTGTGGGTTGCACAAATGCTCAACTGTGCCCATCAAAACGGTTGTGTTTCTGGAACACAATTGTTGTTTTTTTAAGCTTTACTCATGCAGGATGTAAACAACTCAAATGATCTGTATAGCAGGTATTGATGCTGTAATCATATCCCCTGTTTGTCAATTCAGTTTAGAGTGTAACCAATCGGAAAACTGGCTACGGTAGTTGAAAGCTTGGCTTGGGGGGTTTTGCGGCGCATTCAGTATCTCTCTCTGTTTACGGAGTTTTGCAAAGCGTGCCCCTTATGTCTGGTGACCCAAGCTGGAGTCCTGATCCAATCTTTTTGATTGTTCCACCATATTTACATATCGTTGCCATCGACTTCCATTCGGTGCTCGTTCATCGTCTTTTTCTGTCATAGTTTTCCATATGGAACAGGCAGATTACCCAGAGACAGTTCAACCCTAACTTTCTGTTTACATTTTGATCGTGTTCCTCCAGCTTTATGGGACGATGTTCACGGTGTCTGAAGGACATCTGTCGTATACATCAACTGCCCATACGTGTCTATGAGGTGAACACCCAGTTTGTACCCTGAGCAGCAGACCACCCTGATGGAAAGCTTTTATTTCCTTTTTTCCTTTTTCTTCTGCCCAGGATACATAACGCACTGTGAAAGTGTGCTTTGAGTGTTCAGGCAGCAGTGTGTGAGGATGTGTGGGCTTCCACTCACAGAGGAAATGATACTGAGAGACAGAGGGAATTCACACTTGAGGCGGATGGGTAAGATGTCTTATCACCAGCCTGTAGAACCCTCAACAGAAACTTCGGCACCTGCAAGCCAGACCTGCTAATTAATTATAGACTGTAGATGTGTTTGTAATAGGCAAAAATAAGAGCCAGGCTTGTGGGCCTTTTAGAAAGTCATGTTTTGCGTGTTACAAAAGATTTATCTCCAAATGTGTGAATTTGATTTCTTGTCTGCAAAACCTAGGTTCAGTTTGCTTTATTTATAGCTGGTGTCTGTTATCTACCGACTTTCAAAATGCATATTTCCGTCATATCCATGCTAAAATCATTATCATTTCATCTTTTAATTATTTTCAGACACAGTGGTATAATTGTTGGTTTTGCAGTATGTTCTAGATATGTTAGTGTGATTTTGGCATGGTTCCACATGCAGATGTTTCTCTTTCATTTTATGCCATTGACTTTCAGATGCCTTTTCAAAATGAACCGAGCCAGTTTTGATGCAGACAGAATTTTACCTACGGAACTAGCAGTTTACTTTCAGCTGAAAGATTGATTCCAGAGTGGGTGAGTCGCTTTGGAAAAGAGAAAAGTTAGCCAAGCAAATGAATAATTCCGTTGGTGCAAGTTAGCCATATGTTTATAGCCAATTCATAGAGTACTCTCAGAAATGCTGAGTGTAATCAGTCAAATACACTGGTACAGTGTATAACGCAGGTCCCAACCTATGATACCTTTTAGACAGGAATCTTTTCAGAGAGCTTGTTATAAAATACATTTTTCATTCCTTTGGGCTCCCATGTTCTGTGATATTCAACACATTTTCTGTTTGTAAATTATTCACAAATATTATGCCACAAATTCACGACATGAAGTTCCTGTGAAAATATCCAGATATAATGAGTGTGTGATTGCAAATTTTCATTGCAATATCCACAGAGAGAAAATTCAGGCGTCCTGTCATGTAATCCAAGCAATATCAGTCTGTGAAAATTTCACGTCGGAAAAGTTATACAATATTTGCGATGATGTATGTTGGCCTGCCTTTCTTTCTTTTTTTTTTTTTCTTTAAACAAATACGTTCTGGAATGGAAAGCACATGCAAGCTGCTGTAATTAGTGCGATACCGCCCGCTTCATTGCAATGGAAGAGTTGCAGAAGTGGGAGAAAAAAAAAAAAAAAAAGGCTTGTGTAAACAATATTTGTCATTTAGCTCTGTATGGCTCATGATCAGAGATAAATGAGCTGAATTAATCACAGAACTGAATCTTGAAGGATTATGTTAGACAGTAACACTTTGCAAAGCTATGGCACGGCGTCTGGACCGGCAAATCTGTTGGATTACAGTTCTACAGTGTGTATCGCCCTGACTTAAAATTCCTTCAGTGTGTTGACTAGTGATTTAAAAGTCACAAAAAAAAAAAAAAGTATGGAGGAGCTTACACCCATGAGGGTGCGGCGCAGAGCTCAAAATTTGTTGTCGGCAAAACGTATTCAAAGAAATATGTCATTTAGATTTATTTGTTTGCTTGTGCTTTAGTATTTAAATTACATGTTTTCTCCGCTGCTTCATTTTATTTTGTTTCCCTCTGTAAAAACACTCCTGTTAGATTCAGCACTATGAAAATAATTTGATGTTAAAACTAGCACGGCCGAAGTGGAGCACTTCCTTTTGTACACGTGGGCTTCTCTTGTGCACAGAAAAATTGACAATAACCACAAATTCATATATTTTCAAAAAGGTTTTTTTTTTTTTTTCCCCTCCTGAGAAAAAAAAAAAGCCAGCTTTTCATATTGTGACACATGTTTGTGGCCTTAGTGTCAGTCGAAACAGAAGAGAGAAGCTGCACCTGAGGTCGGGTGAGTGGAGAAATTGAACAGAGCTCTCATTCAGCGGCCTTATAGAGAACAGGTGGTTCTGATATGCCGGATGGCTGGCCATTGTTCAACTCAGCAAGTAGAGGAATACTTTTATAAACAAACCAACCCAAGCCCAAACAAAGGGAGGCTGGCTGGAGAGAGAGAGAGAGAGAGAGAGAGAGAGGGAGAGAGAGAGAGGCCTGACTTGGCTTTTTGTTCTGGAAACATCTGAAGGGGGGTAGGGGGGGGGGGGGGGGGGGGTGGTTTACATCATATCCCTGTGTTCCAGGCCTGCAGTCTGTTCCTCATACCCAGCATTAACGATCATTTAGGCCCCAGCTAATAACAACAGAGGATTTAGTTCACTTGTAGCACTGTATATGAATGTTGTATATTTCAGCATTTATACCAATTCAGCATGAATAGGATGTCTATCTGGCTGCCAGCAATGATCCATAAGATCTCTCTGTAATTGTTCAACCACGTGTCATTATGTTTCTATTGATGATGTCACTGAAATTACAGGGATATATCATACATCTGTAAATTTACACTCGAATACGACACAGAAATATTATTATGAATTGAGCTACTTGTCTGTTTCCATACTTTGTGTAGAATCCCTCTAAATCAGTTAAGAGGGATGGAATCCAAGATCATTCATCAGTATTTCATCTTGAACGTGGTCCAAATGAAACATTAAAATCTGGGGAGACTTCCATTTTGCTTAACCGATACAAGATTCAGATGGTTTCGTTTTCAGTAGAAAGAGAATATTTTGATTACTGTGATACCTCCAGATTAAGGTTATTCACAATAACCGTGACGCACATGTCAAAAACCGCTCAAACGATCAAAATTAAATGATACGCAATCATCGTTTTCCACTGCAAACCGTCCCCATTGTATTCTCTCATCTAATGTTTCTTTACAATTTCTGGCCAAAGTGGAAAAACCGTTTTCCAGATAAAGCTTACCTAAAGCCTCTTCATTTATCATTGTAATCTGGTCCATTCCTTAATTCTAAGCTACGTCTCTGTGTGAAGAATCACTTAGCCGCTCTCTCTTTATCACCTGGCAGCGTGATGTATACCCTCCCTGAGCTGCACTGATACACACTCTAAACCACCGTCACTGAGTTACACCTCTCTGCCTTTTCTATTCTGTCCTCTCTCTCCGCTCCCATGCTCTCCACCATTAGAGAATCAGCATTTGTGTCGTGCCCGTTTTTTGGTTTTTTTTGTTGTAAATACACTTGTGGGTTTTCTCATCAGTCTTCTCAGGCCTTTGTAAAACCCAACCATTTACACACTGCGCCTTAGTGCTTTGTCACGGTGACAAAGTGGCACTGTTGATCTGTAAACGATTGTTTCCCTTAAGATACAAACAACTGGGATTATGTGTGCCCCCCCCCCCCCACCCCCGCCCCTCGTGGATATTTTCCACAGACAGACGGACTGAGAAATAAAGAATCCCTCCTCCTTGGCCAAGGCCCCACTGTTTGCTTCTGTGGCTGCTGGGGCTGCAGAATGAACATGTGGAGGCACAAAAACCAACAGCTCATGCAGAGGCAGCGGCTGGAGAGCAGAATGGTGGGTTTGATATGTGGACATCTGTGGCAGGGTGGTGAGAGAGTGGTTAAATGAGAAAAGAATGACAGTTTCCCTCCCAGGATCCAAGACCTAAGGGAATGACAGCCAAAAGAGAGGATCTCAAAGAGTATAAACTCCAGAATGTCACTGTAACGTTTTCACTTTTTTAATGCCGCCTCCTCCTACATAATACGTAAGCCCTTGCCTACAAAACTCATTTGACAAAAGAAAAAAAAAGTAAACTCGTTATTTTGACTAACTGGAATATGGTAATTGTTTTGTTTTTACACTAGACTTTGACACTTCATATTAAACCGGTTCTAAGAGTCAAGTAAACATTTTCTGTAATTTGCTTATCCACCATCTGCACTTTAGTGTTGCGAACAAACTATGCAGTGAGGTAAATTTGACCATTTGAACATTCATCAGCAGGAAACCTCTATGTTCCCAAGGCATTCACACGCTCCAGGGAACTTCCCCTGAGCTGATACTCTCTCCCGCCACTTTGATTCAGGATGTTGACAGATCACCCTGGTTCCGTGACACAAATTGGTGTAATTGGGTAGGAGTCAAGTGGTCGTGCAGGGTCGGCCCGGAGCTGATGGCTTTGTGAGGCTGATATTGTGAGTAAACAAGGGGAAAGGTCTACTCTGCAAAAAAAAAAAAAAAAGGCTAACTCGTTTCTGCCGTGTTTCTCCCCCACTTCAAGGCTCAAGGAACCGGGGATCCATTTGCTCTTGTGGATTTCATAATCAATTCAGAATGACAGGGATGCAGTTCATTTCCATCTTGGCATCAGCTCCCCCCCCCCCCCCCCTTTGTTTTTCAGTGCCTTTTTTTCTCTGTAGCCAAGCTCCAGAATACCCAGATCAGAGCAGTGTAAACAATGCACAAATAAAGCTATGTGTGACCACATTCAAGACCGGGGCCATTTGCTAAATGGCTGCCATTAGCGACCTATCCTTGATTGTACATTCCTTTCCATGTTTTTCACTGCCCCAGACAACGGAGGGATGCACATCGCTTCTGGTCAGGAATAACAGAGGCGATGTGGACTGAGGAAAAGAAAGCACAAAGTGGGTGGTATTTCATGCTGGACCAGATTTCAATAAGTCACGCCAAGCCGTTGTGGATTCGGGCCCCGGTGGCATTTAGCCGCGGCTCTCTGGCCGTAAATGTATTCCACAGAGTGTTGTTGCTGCTCCTCCTCCGCTCTCCCTCTCCCTCACCTCCCCTTCCCCTTCCCCTCACCTCCCCTCACCAGTTAGCTTTGGGTGCAATTTTTGTCGGTCACAAAGTGTGACAGGTGAGACGGCCCCAGCAGATATGAAGTTAAATCCGTATGGAGAAAAACAATACGGCAAGAGGAGCCACATAAACTGTGTGGAAATAGTTTGTGTTTCATGCCTTTCACCCAACGCTGATTGGAAATGGTCCAAAAAAGAAAAAAAGCATTTCAAACAGGGAACATGAAAAAAAAAAAGCGCTCGTAATTTTTCATATTGCAAAATTTTTGGTATCAACAGACAGTTTCTTTCTCCACCTCATTAAAATGAATTGTGTGAATACTCAACGGCAAATCCACTGCTCTGTTGACACAATGTTTTATTTACCGACTGTCTTGTTGATTTTCGAGGGAATACAATATGGATGCAGGAAATGCATCATTATGCTTACATGCTGTAAGCAGAAGAGGATAAATCGTCTCATTAAATGACCTCCTTGTTTAATTACTGAGCTGAATCATCGCTTCGAAATATTGGGGAGATGGCAATAATAATTGCCATGTTTCATGGTGCCGATTCAAAGGAGGGCTTCACAGATAGGAAGAGTGGAGCTGAGAGCAGGGATCAGCTTGATTGATTGCAATGAGCCCTAAACAATGAGAACAGGAGGTAGTGTGGAGCAAAGATAAAGGCCACCTTGGGATTCTCCTGATTTGGATGGGCTGTATTAATTTCTGGGATTCCACAAAGCTCAAACCACAAAGTATTAGAAAAGTATGTCATGAGTTGAAAGTCAAAAAAACTGTCTTTTTCTCTCTCTCTCTCTCTCTCTCTCTCTCTCTCGCTCTCTCTCTCTCTCTCTCTCTCTCTCTCTCTCTTTCTTTATAATGCTAGTCTTGGGGGAAAAAAAAGATATTTATTACCTGAATTCTGATCAGGGTTAATCTTGCTTTGATTTAACACAAGGCACAATGTGTCACTGAAAGATAGAGTTGCTTTAAGCAAGACTTTCAAAACAAAATATTCTCAAAGAGACAGAGAGCGAGAGAGAAAGAGTGAAATAAAATAGCTGTAGTTTAATCATCCTTGACGCATCACACCCCATGACATCATATCATACTCTCCTTTTTCACACAGCTGCTTGTGTAAATATAAGCTGTTTAAAAAGTTTGTGAGATAATCTCCGAATGTGTTGATGGATACCAAAACTGAAAAGGATTATGAAGGACAAAGGGTGTAGTAAACAATCTTTTGGAGTTCAGCAGGGAAATGTGACTCATCGTACCTTAAGTCTTGACGGACAGATTGTTTGGAATCAGACACGCTGTTTTCATGTAAAGCTGATGATATCAGCATAGGTAGACATGTCATCTAAACATATTTTCACTTTCACTTATCATTGCCAGGCTAAGCTTTCTGGATATCGTCAGAAGGGGTCGTTTAAAGTGATTGAATTCACATGTGATTTCCATTTGAAGATCAGATAAAAGAGCTATCATCACACCGTTGTTCATTTTTTGGTCAGGTCATGGGAATGCTAATGACGGAGAGAGAAAGTATGAGATTGTGGCAGTTGCCGTGGAGATTCCATTTATGACAGGGCTCGGTGTTGAGAGACAGATAGAGACCAGGCCAAAAACACATCCTTATCTTAATAGGATTAAACATTAATTTCCCATTATTCCCTCAAAGAGTGGAATGGCAAATCCAGCCCCTATGAATTTTAATTGGAACTGTCAATTCAGAAATCCAAGCCGCTGCACAATGCATTTTATTTGTGGCTTAGCAAAGGAGGAGATATTTGGGTTCTTTTGGGGGGGGGGGGGGGGGGGGGGACTGAGATGGGCATAAAGAAATCTGTAATTGTCAGTGTTTCTCCTCCTGTTAGATTGTTAGTATTCTTAGTTGGACTATTCCCCTTCTACTACAGCAGTTCATTCTGAGGAGTTTGTTGAGTTTTTTAAACTGCATTTTCGTGAAACTTTGTCACGTTAAGAGAGGACATCTCAAGGATTTATAAATATTGTGTAAGCTTTAAATTGTGACCAAAAAAAAAAAGAAAGGCAACAGCTTCAATGATGTCTCCTATTTTGGAAAACGAGATATGGAAATTCTGAATATCAATAAGGACCATCTGATGCCGCAGTGAATTGCTTTGACAGATTGCATTCCACATCTCTCTCTGTAAGCCTTTAGATTTTTTTTTTTTTTGCCCCATACCAAATCAGTGCTGACTGTTTTAAATTAAACTGATTTTTTTTTCTCTCCTTTATAGTTCAATTCAGTTGTTGCCTCGGAAAATCCGTTGGTGTGTGTTTTTCTATTTGTGCCATTTCAAATTTCAAAGTTCTGAGACAGAACATCAGAATATAGCTTAGACCAATCCTTAAGCACTTCAGAAGAGACAATCAGGTTCAATGCTTTGGGCAGAACTTCACTCTCTCTTTATCATATATCATCAAACAAAGGCATTAGGGTGACACCGTAGCAATGAATTTATCGTGGACAGAACTCTGATCCATATCTCTTTGAACAATCACTATACGTTCTGGCGCTGTGTCTGGAGAGATGGCCTTACAGTAAATTATCTGGATCCGAAGAAAAGCACAGGGCTCTGGGAACGTAACTCTATGAGGCAGTACCTTCTCTCGGGCTTGGCTAGCGCTTCGAGCCGTAAATCTGTCAGCTGATGGTTTTCCAAGACGCCAACGATGAAACGCCAAAGAAAGAGCGCCTGTGACTCTGCCAGTCAAAGGTCAGGTCCCCGGAGTACAGAGCCCAGGAGACTGGACACAAATGAAGTGATAGATAGAAGTGCAGGGTTGTAAAAGAAGCTGAGGTATTCTGGGAAATACACGGTGTACATCAACATTCCCTAAGCAACATGACCCATTTCTAAACAGTTAGACACACAAAAGCTTAACATATAGAGTTAGCCACACTTTCTAAATCAGACATTAGACATTCAAGTCATATACTGAACCGCTGCAGATAAGAATTACAGCTACAGGAAATGACATTTGTTTTATGTCCCTTTTCCAGAAGTACGGATTTTAAACCATAGGAAACCCATGGTAATTGAGAGTACTGTGTAAGTGTTCTGTGATTGCTTTTGTACTCATCAGTCAGTATTCTGTCTGTGGTAATCAAGTGTACCTGAGAATGCTTTTGCAATTACATTTAACATCAGTAAAACAGTCAGTCTTCTGACAGCTCAGTTGGATTAAAAAAAAAAAAAAACTTTTTTTTTTTAACTTAAAAGCAAACCCATGAAAAACCAAAAAAAAAAAAAAAAAGTTTAAGATTAAACATGTTTACTCAGTAATCAGACAGGCACTCTATACCATTATGCCTAGCACAAACTATTTTCTTAGCTCAGCAGAGCACACATATATTGCGCTTATGTTTTTGGATTGCATGCAATATGGTTTTGTCATTATTTGTTCTTTTTTTTTTGTTTTTTACACCAATGTTCTCTTCTACCTCCTTGCACCCAACATCATCATATACTGTATAATTTCAGTTTCCCTGTCTAGAGTTGTATGTGTACTGTAGGTGTGAAAGGAAAAGGACAATACTAATTAGCCGGTGTTTTATAGTGTGAACGTTATCTGTACTTGAAAATGGAAGCATGCGAAAACAGAGCAGCTGAGAAGAGTGGATCGCGGGCCCTTTTTCCATCGTCACGTCTGTTTGTGGAGGTAAGTGAAAATAGCTTTTCTTCTCATCTGAGCTTTCATTCAAGGTTAGCCAAGCGAGAAGGGACCCAGCCAGCCACACGCTAGGTTTTTTTTTTTTTTTTTTTTTTTTATTTCACATACAGTCATATTTTTCTGATGCAATAAGAAAGAGTCTTTTTCTCTTTTTGATCTAACTGATATTCGAAAGAGATCATTTCATCTTGGACTTTGTATTGGGCGTATCGCAATTTCAGAGAGTCATCACGGTCGTTTTTGATTCAAATGTTTTCGTTTGTAATTTCGTTCTTTCTGTCACCGCATAGGCGCCTTAATACTAACAGTTTCCGCGGTTTGATTTTTGTTCCCATTTGTTCTACGGAGATTCAGAGACCTCTACGCGTATTTTGATGGGAAAACACATCCGTAGTAATTTTGTACATTTCTACAGAGTAATTAGTCATGCTCTTTAGTCTGTTACTCTTTTATCTGAGCCAGACTGCGCCCAACCCCCCGATGGCTTCATCAACACCTTCTGCATTAGGTGACATGAAACGTAAGCCCGTCTCTTTGCACTTTTTCTCCATAATTAAACTCCCAGCACCGTCAGACATCTTTTATTCATGCATATCTGAGGTTGGAATAAGGTGAGGTATCAAAAAGTGATGACAAGCATACAAAGTAATCAACCGACTGTAGGATATCATTGGCCTATGTTTAAAACTAGAGCTGGATAAATCTGCACTCCACAGACATTCCGCGTTGAACTAATCAACTTGAGATTGGAATGCGATATAGCGCATGGCTGAAGGGGTTTCAAGTTCACACTCTACTCTGGTGATGATGTCAGCGATTATGTAATAACTCAAATGTGCACGAAGTCGTCGAGACGGTAAAGATAACTGAGTCTGTGAGGAAAAACAGTAGCAACACCCCCCCCCCCCCCAACCCCCCACCCCCCACCCCCACCCCTTTCATATATTCTGAGGGTAATTTAACGGTTTTGAGTTAACAGAACAACCTGTGATCACTGGAAGCTTTTGAATCACACCTACAGCTCTCTTACACTGCCTGGCCTCATCAGCAGGTCTATACACACACTATGAGGATCTGACTTACACCAGAAGGCCTATTGAATATTAATTTGCCGTGTGGCAGATGGTTCTCAATGGGGAGCGAGGTCGACCCAGTGTCTGTCAGACCTCCAGGACCCATAAATGCATGTAAAACAAACAACCTAATTGCATGTGTAAAGCTCCTGCTCCAGCCAGATTATACAACACAATAAAAGCACAGAGAGACATAAAGGGGCAAAACATCAGCCCTCTCACCTGTCCTGTTTACAGGGAATTTATGATGTCATTTAATATTACATGTAATATTGATTACCGCCGGAAATGGGTTTAGCCCTACAATAAAGTGAAATGCAAAACTGGTCGTGATCTGGGACAACCTGGGAGAATCTCAGTGCATGCTGGAGAAGTGAGGGCCAACACTCAAAGTGTTCTTCAGGGGCATCATTCTACTACATACCTCACACATCAACATCAGCCAGGTTACTTACTGTATGGATCCATTCTATGACAATGGCACTGTAGAATACAAACACACACACACATATGTGTGTGTGTGTGTGTGTGTGTGACCAGCTCCTTCTCCAGCAACCCCTTCATTTGGACATGTTTTAGCTTGAGTTTTCATCTCCCAGTATTCACAGAATAGCAAAACTAAACAAGCATAGAGGTTTGAGTAGAAATTACAGAACAAACTAAGCCCCCAAGACACAAAAGCTATTTTCTCTTTGGCCACCTGAGAGACAACACCCTCAGCCTATTAACACCTCTGCAGGATGGCTGTTACTGTGTGTGTGCGTGTGTGTGTGTGTGTGTGTGTGTGCATGTGTGTGTGTGTGTGTGCGCGTGTGTGTGTGCTCACATGTGTATGTGGCGATGAGAGTGTGTGTCTGTACAACACAAAGAGAAATCCATGCCTGTAATTTTGTTAGAGTTGATATTTCAGACTGCCTTCTCAGATCAATTGCATTACACAGTCTTCAAACAGTATAGATGTAATATAGCGGCGCTTCACTACATTTCCTCATGATTTGTTTTAAGCTGCGTGAAGCAGCACAAAATAAATGGGGTGTTATTTGAGGCGACAGAGTCTTGGTGGTAGGGGTGTCCTGACAGAGCTGGCTGTAGTTTACTTTCACCTTGAGTGAGCAGACACTGCAAGAGCCCAGATGGCCACAGACAGGGTGTGAAGGAGACGAGGATAGAGCAGAAAGAGGAAAAGAGAGAGAGAGAGAGAGAAAGGGAGCGAGAGAGAGAGAGAGAGACAAAGGGAGAGATGAGGAGGGAAAGTAGGAATTATAAATCACATTCGTCCACCGCGTGTCCACACACAGCTCATCAGTCAAGGCAGTCTTTTGTTGATGTTACCTTCGACGTATTATTTTAATAAATAGATGACCTGTCCACTCAGCTGATCTTTCACACAAATGGCATGCTGATAGGGTTGTATTTACCCAAGTATATCATCCCTTCCTCAAACATCCTGGATTGGGACACAAGGCTATGACAAACAACGGAAACCCAAAAAGCTGTGGGCACCGGTATGTTGAAGTTGTTTGAATTAGATAAGAGCTAAAAGGTTCTTGTTCAACAGCGTGTTACATCCATCACAGGCTCCGATTTCCTCACTGATACCCAACAAATATCACATTATTATACTCACTTAAAAGTTTTGTTCTTAACACCTTCATTATCAACTTGTCTTGTTGGTCCGATAGTGTCCACTCCTCTTTGTGAGATGCATTTCACGTAGTTTTGGAGTAGCAAATTTTCTGATACAAGCAAATGCTAGGGACTTAGACAGAGGGACCTTAGGCATCTTTTCCTATTGTTTTGTGCCCCCCTCACAGTTTGCCCGCTGTGTCCTGAGGCAACTCGACAGACAAATATGTTAATTAAGTTCCCTCCGGAGAGAGGTGTTTTTGGAAGAACCTTCAGGAACGGAATATTAAAACGGATGTTACACGTACGTTCTGTTTATATTCCTCATTCCGTAGGTCGCTGTCAGAGAACAAATCTCAACATCAAAACATACAAAGCTCCTAGAGTGGTTAGTGATGTCATTAGGATGATGTACGTGTCTCCTTTTTGTTGTTGCTGTTGTTGTTGGAGAACTGAATGAGGTGATCCACAGAATGTCTGTCTGTCTGCTGTTGTGTATTGGTCTGTTGCCCTAATGGATCTAGGTGGTGGTCTGGGCCAAGGCCAGGGGGACTGAAGGTCAAGCTCAGAGGGGGAGAGTGAGGTAAAGTCCAACTCAGCAGAGAGCTGATCTCATTTATTACGGCTCTCTCTCGCTCTCCCGACTCTGCCTGACATAGACAACTCCCTTCCTACGCCGTGTCCTGATCCTCACTGCTCATCTTGACACTAATCATTCAATGAAAAACTGAGTGTCAAGTCGTCTTTGGGACTGCCAAACTAGTATTTTTTTTTTTTAATATGATTTTAGCCCGCCCATTGCTGCCGGATGGATCTTCAAGTCAGTACGGATTAGAAATGAAACGCCCAACAGTCTTTTGGTAACAACAGGAATTAGCATCTTGCGCAGAGTAGGTAAAATATCCCACTTTATGGAGTCATATCTCAATGGAGTGAACGGAGGCTCTTTTTCTCCACCGTACAATGTACAGTGAGGGTGGTGTTGTAACAGAGCCCCCCAACCCCAACCCCCACCCCCGCACCCGTTCCTATGGGTACAGAGAGATTGATGTTAGTGTCAGTGATGAATCTCCCATTATCTGTGAAACACTGGTGTCCTTGAACCCCAAGGTCTGCCATATGTTGTAAAGGACAAAGGATCTGAAGAAAGGCAAGCACCTTAATCAGTGTGATTTCCTTGGCGTAAAAAGGTCAGTGGAACCTCGGTGGTTTTCTGTCTGGGGCAAAAAAAAAAAAAAAAAAAAGAAATGGGGAAAAAAAAAAAGCACTTGGATATAGTTTGTAGGTCTAGTGGTTACAGCAGTCTGGTGGTGCTCTAGAAATTACAGTTAAATAAATCAGAATTACGTGGCTAACCTTGAAAAACTGTTTTCTTCTCATCAGCGTGTGTGACATTTTGTTTAAAGTCTGATCAGTAGCTTAAGTTCTTCAGTGAAAGCTAATGAGTACATTACATCAAATCACCTTCATTCTTTTAAAATGAGTATTCCACTCTTTTCTAAGTGTGTGTAACAGCTGCGGTCATTTATTGCAAGGACTGTGTTACGTAACTATACAAATGGGATCATGGACTATGAATAATAATGAGTATATATGTACTTAATATGTATTATTAAAATCAATTATTGAAAGTCATAATTTAGAGCAAATGAAGCCACAGCAAGACTTCTGTATTATTTCTGTAGCATTATTTTTATAGTCAATCCAGTGTCCTTTATCTCTGAAGTGTATGTCAGAATGACAGTGCTATGACAGAAACTCTAAGGTTTGTATGTGTGAATTCAAGTCAAGTGGGAATGACATGAACAGATGGCAGCCAGCGTATCACTGCACTAAATAAAGTAGGTGCGTTGAGTTGTATTAACCTACAGTGTTCCTGCCATAGCACTATGAGACAGTCTTGTTGAATGATTTTTTTACTAATATATCTTCCTCTGGTTTGCTCATTCATCCGCCAGCGTTTCAACTAGAGAAGAACAATTACATCTGGGTCAAAACACGACTCAAGTCTCACTCTGGCTTTTTTTTTTTCTTTTTTCTTTTTTCTTTTGCATGTTGAAAAAATTCAAACACGCTGCGTTGTAGAGTTAGACACCTCTACATTGGCAGGTTAAGATGGAAGACTGGCTGTTTTGCAGTGAAATAGTGGGGCTTCCCGCGTCGCCTTCTGTCTAGGCTACCAGCCGAGAAACATGTGGTGATAGAAATCAAGAAACTTCAAGTTCAATCCTTTTTCCTTTTACTGTGAATATCCAGGGTAATTCAATTACCTTTGTTCTCTTTTACCATGTAATGAACAATAGCAGACTCAACAAGTTAATGGACCAGGGCCAACGCTTTAGAAATTCACAACCTGCAGCTTTAAAGGAAGATAGATTGTCCGATTCACAGAAAAGGATTTCTTTTTTTTCTCTTTTTCTTTCTTTCTTTGTTTCTTCCTCCTATAACATCAAATCTTTCCTGTTACTTATACAGAGGAAACGGAACTCAGACCTACCAACCTGCCAGATGTTCCACAAATTACCACCATATTTGCTCTGCTGTGGCAAACACTGTTTTTTAAATACCAAACTGAAAATCTAGAAGATTTTGTGTGTTATTGCTGGCAGAAATGGCTAACGCTGGCTACTTAAAAACTACCCCTAACTTTGACACCGTGCTTGTTATGTGCTGAACTGTAATTGGCCATCATGGTCTTGCTACTCAACATCCTCCTTACAATTTAATTGGCATTCCTCTCCGTCTTCTGTGTGGGTTTTTTTTTTGCTAAAATAGCAAAGTTTGGCTTGAAGCTCTAGCCGTCTGTCTTGCAGGATATCAAATAATCCCAAGGTTTTCTGCTTGAATCAACATTTCCTCCTCTTTAAAAAAACAGATGAGCCAATGGCTCTAAACACTTTGGGAAGAAAAGACTTTGAAGTACGCAGCAGAGGATCACAATATTAAAAAGAAAAAAATGCAGACATCAACACAGGTCACAGTGCATAGTTACAGTAACAGGATTAACCGTGAGCACAGTGTGGTATGGTTTGTAATTTGTTTTGTCTTCGAGACAGTTTTGTCTTTTTCTAAAATTGTTAATTGTCAATTTTCACAATTTAACTTTTACTCACAGCCAAACATTTTATTAGTGAAACTATTAAACCCCTTTTTTTAAAGGGAACCTACAACAGCCATGTCGTAAGGTTATTTTTAATGAAGCATTTCTTAAACTAAGAGCAAAATTCTCAGTGCCACACACTCTAAAGATGGGAACTATACATGTAATACGTTATCTGTTATTCTTGGTTCCATTTATTGTAAATAACATCAACCCAAATCTTTACAAGCATGTAAAAAAGATGATCCATTTTCTGGATGGATCCGCTTGAGGGGGTTTGGGGGTCAATGATGGTAACGGCCAAACTAATAGAAAGAACTAATGCTAATTAAATGAAACTGTAAAATCACCTTGTGGCTCGATTCATAAACAACAAAGAGCGTCTCTGTGGTCCTGTCACGAAGCTGCCGAGGTGCCCGACATAAAACTGACAAGCGAACTAATTATCTCCAAAATTACAACATCTTAATGCTCCCCCTCGTAACGGCGCTACACTCATTAGCTGCAGAAGGAGGCCATTAAATTTGTTCAGAACACAGACAGCTGCAAGGGACCGCAATCAAGCTTAGCATACATGTGTCCCTCTCTCCCCTGCCTGGAACAATAGAGGTCGGTTAAGTTGCTCAGTTGTAACGTAAACACGACGGCGTTAGAGACATTTGCAGGGGCTGAGGCCCTGGTTTACATGCTTTAAATAACCTGCTAATGATGTGCACAGTGAAATGTGAGGTGTGAGAAAATTTGTACTGTTTTGTAAAAGACCCCGAAAAGGTATTTTACAAGATTTTGTGTATATGAAATAAAATATCGCTCGCTCTTTAAATTTAGGGGAGGTTTAGGGATCTGTTTTGCTGTTTAAGAGGGCCTTTGGAAGGGACTTAGCCTGGCAAAGTCTTCCAGAAGAGTCGAACGGAAGGCATTCCCACAGTTCGATGCCGGTTTCTCTCTCTCTGCGTTCGGACGTAGACGTTTGCGGCTCTCGTTGTGTTGTGTGGGACTTGGCTGTGTTCAGTCTGAATGTGTAATGTGATAGAACCAGGGGGAAAAGACCCACTGTATCCCATCACTGTATTCACTCTTTCTTCTTTCTACCTTATTCCTGTTTAATCCTGGATTTCTCCTTTGGTTCTTGGGTGACATCACATGAGATTCAGATCAAGAGCTAATCTTCCATCTGATAAGAGACAGCACTTTAATGAAAGTCATGGAAGCTTACCTTTTTTTTTTTCTTTTTTTTTTTTAAGACTGTACCATTCTTGCTACTCTCATTTCTCTCATGGGAGTGTAAGCCCAAGCTCACATGACACCTTAAAATATAATATATTTGAGGCTTAAATCTTCCATGTTACACTAGTGTCTGTACCAATAAATAATAAATAAAAAAGCAAGATAAGGATAAAGGTTTATTCATTGCAAATACAGCCACATCTCTTCCTCCATTATTGCGTAGAGACAGGATTACTCTAACAGTCAAGATTTTTTTTCTTTTATCTTTTATGGGGTTTTTTTTCCCTTTATCCTATATTAGATGCCAGTTAGAGAAATGTAATTCCGGGTATGGAAAGAAAAAATATTATCACTATCAGACGGCATATATGAAAACATACTTTCCTTTAGAAATGTTTTGTTTGTTTTGTTTTGTTTTGTTTTGTACAGTTTAGTTTAATTTCATTTTGTTTTGCACCCAAGAATAATATGTCATCAATGTTTTTTCTTTCTTTCTATTTTTTTTCCCCTTTTTGTATGAATACCAAACTATTTTTCTCTGTTTGATAGAAACAACATTCTATTAGTGCACCCACTAGAACCACTTTTGTTCAAATAAGGCCATGTAATGTTGTCCCCTCCGATATCTGAACAAGACAGGGGTCATCTTTAGTGCCGTATCACCCTCCTTTGTGCTCACTCTCACTGAGACAACACACTCTCCAGCCAGCCTACACTGACCTAGTTAACAGCTACAGCCTCCCAGCTACAATGTGACTGCACAGCACACTTCACTGCTATGTCGTCCATAGGCTGAATTTCTGTCGATGGTATTGACTGACTTTGTTTTGGTTAAAGATGGGAAATTCCTCCAAGTTCACGTGCAGAAATTTTTTGAAGATATGTAAGTGCTGACTGTTTGTTTTGTTTTGGGTTTTTTTTTTGTTCACAGTTCACCATAATTGTTGTATTTTCTATTGTCATCATTCTGTTTATTTCCTTTTTTAAACACTGGATAATGTACTGGAGTGTGTAAGGCACTGTACACAGCATGTCATGATCCTGATATAGTAGCTCTTGAATGTAATCTACACAAACTCATTCAAATCCTTAACATTTACATATACCCTCAGCGTCTCTAGAACACATCAACTACCTCAAACAAACCTGATTAGACTTTGGTGCAGCAGGTTCTCATTAGTCAGATTTGTAGCTTAATGTATGCAAGCCTTACAAAAGAGGCTCTCCATTCTCTATGAAAAGACATGTCATTATGCGGGAAAAGAATAGCCCCCGATATCAAATCTGTAGGTGATCCTAAAAAAAAAAAACTTCCCTCACTCACATTAATCACATCATCAATAGCCACTCTCAGGGCTTCTTTCTACTTCCCATTGCTTTGAGAAGTACGAAATGACACTATTACTACAGCAGAAAGACCAAGGTAGGAGCTTTCAGGGTGTGTGTGTGTGTGGGGAGGGGGGTGTGGGGAGGTGGGCAAGAAGCAGACGCTTATAGATGAGAGAGGAAATTATTCAATTCCTGGCTTCAAAAGGCCGATCCAGCCAACTATTTACCTTTCACATTGGAAGGAATGAGGCAAAGATCCTTTTGATGCAGTAATGAATAGATGTGGTGTGAGCTTTAGGCCATTTCAGTGCAAATAGGGGTTGCATATTATTCCCATTCTTCCCTAGGACCCTTCAACTCATCTACAGACCCCAAACCAAAAACCAGAGAGAGAGAGAGAGAGAGAGAGAGAGAGAGAGATGAGATGAAAAACACACTTATAATTATTGAATTTTAAAAGGCATTTCTCTGGTCTATGATATTCTCACAGAAAAGGGGGCGGGGGGGGGGGGGGGGGGGGGTGTGGGGGGGTATTGTCCTTTTGCTGAAAACCCACTTGTTAAACAACGATCTTTATGTTTTGGTATGTAAACTCTTTTTTACTTGTATATTATCAGGTTTATTTATTCATGCATGTCTTCATTTATTTATCGTAATGATAAATCCAGAGCCAGTGTTTTTGGTATATTTATATTTTGAATATTTTCCTTAAAATGTTTTTGAGTCGTCGACAGCTACCCTCAAAGGCTTACGCAGCCATGCCGCTAGAGCGCCCTCTTCTGACAGACAACGGAACAGAACATGTCCTCTAATTCGTTGTCCCATATGGAGTTTTCTAAAATTTAGAAAGGGAGGGAAACTGAGCAGAATTAGAGCTGATATTCAACAGCTGCAGTGCGGATGAACAACAACCCAGGGTCTGCCAGGAGTTCTGGGGCTTTGGTTTCAGAGTAGTGTTTTTAGTTCAGCTTGAGCACCTCAATCACATTTCTTGAGCATCCTGTTTCGAAAACACTCTCAAAATTTATGACACATCTCTCAAAGCACTGAGTTCATACATTTTCCGAAGAAGTACCAAAAAATTCGAGTCAACAGACAGCTCCAGCAGATGCTTGTACATGCTGGTCCAGGTCAAGTGACAAAGGCTCAGAGGATCTAATCCGGTCAGAGGTGATGTCGAGGGTGCGGTTCGATGCCCAGCAGTGTGGCCTCAGCGTCAGCGGGGCCGCAGTCACTCGGTCCCTCAGCTTGGTCCATCTCTGATTCTCCTGTCACTGTCAGTGGGCCCGTTCCTGCTACGCCCCCCCCCCCTCCCCTCCCCCTTTGCCTGGAGCACAGAGACCCTCTCACCCCAGAGGCGTTCATGTGTAGCCAGTAGCGACATCAGCTAAAGCATCTTCACTCCAGACTGCCTTTGGAGGCCCTACACACTGGCCCCCAACGTGTGGAAATTGATTGCTGTGCATATGTGATAGCAGGAAACTGTGACCTCTATGTGTGTCTTTTTGTCTCACTCTCTCTCTCTCTCTCTCTCTCTCTTTCTTTCTTTTAGCCACTAGCTTGATGTTAGTCAGAGAATAACAAATATTCTCTCTCCCTCCTAAATCAGTAAGGTTAGGGAGTAAGGGAGAATAATTGCCCAGGGAATATTCAAGGAAGAATAGTAACAGGAAAACTAGTGTTGGTGTACCGTAAAGGGCATTACCGTCGAGTTGAGGGCGCTTGTTTCATTATGAGAAACTTGCTTTATTGACCTCAGCTGCGTCAGTCGCGGTTATGTTGAGGTACCACGTGTGGGTTATTGGAGCGCTGTTTGTCTGCCTTTTTTCTCAGCGTTACATGACTAGTGTCTCATGTAATGCTGAGGAGGTGTACGGCGCCTTGCTTAAAATGTTTATTTGCAAAAAAAAAAAAAAAATGCAGTGTCTTACAATATACCGGAATATTCCTTTGGGAGAAGAGTAACGGATTGCTTGCATCGGCCCTACTGTACTCAGTTTGCGAGAGCCTCAATATTGTACACCATTAGTTGATTTAATCAACGTCCGGATAACACGTGAAACTAATTTGACTTTCTTATGACTTCATAAATTTCAGCTTATAATTTACACCCATGTGAATATTTTAAGTATAATTTTGCTTTCCAGCTGACTGAGAAAAATGAGAACATCTCATATTCCTGTCACAGACCTCCATGATTTTTGTGGCCTCGTAACGGCTGAAGATGAAAAACTGCAGAAAAGCGAAAGAATGTATACACGAAGTTAAGTAGGCTAACCGCAGAGGAGAGTAGCGTCACAGTGTAGACCTACCGGACTTCGATAAGTAAGTGCTAGTGGAAGTAAAGTGAAAGTTATTGCTCTGCTGACAAAATACTAATGAAAGAAAGAACATTACTTCTTTTGAAAAATATTATAACAGCAACGAGTTTATAATATGTTTCTCACCAAATGAACATGGCAGAATTAAAGAGGTACGGCCTCAGGAGGATTACCGATCTTGACAGGGTGTGCACGGCGAATTCGGCAGATTTAAATAAACCTGTCACAGATTCATTTGCAAACACGCAGTGTTTTTATATAGTCAATATATACGCATAATTTATGATAACCAGAGTAAATTCAAGTATGAAAGCACCCAGAAATAACGCGCTGTTTCGAGTAAGAAGTACAACGCGAGGGTTCATAAAGCGAAAAATTAGCTCTGTACTGCACTCATTGCCATTGAGATGATAAAAAAAGTTAGAGTCAGGCGACTTATTGCCCAAAGAGGAACGTTAACTTAAAAAAAAAGAAATTTATACGTTCAGTTCTTAAATATCTTCAAGCATATCCTTATGCCATGTTTACTTTGTTTTAATTATTTTATTTTTTCAGTGATAAGACACATTTCAAATTTTTAAGTATCTGTAAATGTGCTTAAAGCTTTATAGAGACAAACATTAAGTTATTTGCTGCAAGCTTTGTTGAGACAAACATTCAATTATGATGTCAGAAATTGAAAATCATAATAATGTTCCTCTTACGTTGTGGTTGTGCTGCTTAAACACTCAACTCTTCATAAACCCTAGAAATCTCTCTACAATTTCCCCCATTAACCCCCCCCCCCCCCCCCCCCCCCAAAAAGAGTACCATATTTCCACCTTTGTCAATTTTTTTCCTCTCTAGCTGTCAGGGTTCCTGGGGTTGACTCCACCTGTCTGCAACCTTAAATCCAGCTTAAGGGTAGATGTAGTTGTTTGACCTCGCTCCGGCTCTCATGCCTTTGCAGTGCTTAGTGAGGTGTGCCTGTGGATAGAGTGGAGCAGGTGGGCTGAGAGCTAGCTGAAAATGAGCTGGGAGCTATGAACCACGGGCGCCGTGCGCTTGGGGTCCGTTCTCCTCGTTTTCTGTAATCGCACTTTTCTGTTGTGTCTAATCAGAGGGGTTGGATGGGTTTCTGTGGACGGGGTCGTCTGTGTGGGGCCTTTGTGGGTTGACAAGATTAGGCAGAGATGTGGACGTTTGCTTATTCAGAGGTATTGATCAGATAAGAGACAGGGTCATAGACCGTCTCCATCAGAGTTAAAGCATTTTAAGAGCTTGGTTTCCTGGATGTAAGAAGTTTAAACGGTTGATGTTGTATTTAAAAAAAAAAAAAGTCTTCATTTATAAAACTAGAAAGTATCAATAGTCTGCATCAGAATAAATTCATAAATATCTGGGGTGCAGTGAACATGTTTATTACACTTGTACATATATTCAGCCAAGTTATAATCTATAGCTTTTGGCATATGTGCTTCCATGTCGGTATGCAGCTTGCTTGCACAATGACTCCATCTGGATGATACATGAATTTGAAATGGTAATCCCACATTAGGTATGAGCGACTGAAAGCTTTACTCTGCAATAATGCTCCTAATTCATCAGGGGGATTTTTTGTGTGTGTGTGTGTGTGTGTGCGTTTTTTTATTTTATTTTTATTTATTCATCTTCTCTTTTTTTGTGCCGCCCAAGTGCACTTTATTTCCCACTCACCAGTGAGAGCATTAATTTCTGTGTAAGAAAGAGGAGTTTTGATTTAAACAAATGCATGGTTTATTTCAGTGGCATTCCACTCAGGTGTTGTTCACTGGAGAGTGTTCAGGTAGCATCAGCCTTTAGCAATCTCTTTGCCATCTATTTATATGCAACACTGCCTAATGGGTAAAAAATTTTGCAACAAGCTAGCAGTCATGTCTCTTTCTCTCTCTCTCTCTCTCTCTCTCCCTCCGTCTCTTGCTTTCTCTTTCTCTCTGTCTCTTTCTCCAAGGGCATGGCTCACATTTGTTGATTGAGTTACAGAGTGGTGGTGCAAGTGCATAATGGAATTTTCATTGACTTGATTTATTCTAGGTATGTTGTGTCATGAAGAAAGGGGTCATGAGACAAAGTCACTAACAAGCAGCAGATCTGCACTGTTCCCAAGGCCCGTACTATGATGGAGAGGGTGACTGGAGCCTGGAGTCTGAGAGCATGGGAATCATTGCTCAGTGGCTGAATAAATATAAATCAATACTATATCTGTAAGATGTAGGGTTTTTTTTTCCCCCTTCTCCCTCTAAACATCCATGTCCTGGCACCTTTTCCTATCGCTTGATTAGATTACTGAGTCAATACTCCGTGTTTTAATACATCCTGGGTATTAAATTGCAGTTCTTTGATCATGGGGTGATGTGTGAGTGTTTTGATGAATGTTGTACGTTTCTAATGCTTAAGAGGAATTGTGCTTCCCTTAATATCGCCTTTTTAAAGATAAGTATTTCATTATACCAGTCCCTTATGTAGCCAGCAATATCTACTTTGTGTAAAATTACAATTTCTGCGCATTTATTGTAATCCTTTTAATAAGAGGCTGTACAAAATATAAAATGGAGCGGGCAATAGTCATGTCGTCTTGATCATTTCAAACGAAATATCGAATTCTTGGGGCGTAAGTGCAGGAGGACAACAGAAACATCAGAATGGATCTTTGTGGGCAGATAATTTGAAAATGCCCCCCCCCCCCCCCCCAAAGAAGGTTGTGAATGCAGTTTTAGATTTCATTAAGTACGGAGGAGCTGGTGTCCTTGGTCATCCCAGCCCAATCCCGCCAACGACGTCTCTCCCGTGCATTGTTCAGCGCTCTGATCATACTGCACCTGCTCGGGGAACTCGACTTTTATGAAACACGTAGCTCTGCCTTTGAATTTAATTGAAATGCAGTGACATCTGGATGCAATCTGAGGAGGGAGACATGCTATTCAATACATCCGACCGTACTTAATTTATGGCATACAAAGGCGCTCAAACACTGCATTCAATAGCCATGGGTCCCCGCTTGTGGGTCATCCATCAAAAGTGAATTTGGAAACGTCAAGGGGATGCTGGTGCCTAAAACATGACACTCTCTACATGCTTCCTGTCAAACACACTCTTTTATTGTCTCTTTTTATTGCTCTTCCCAGAGTAAAGTTTTTAGCCCAGCTGATCTCTCTGCTTTCTGTTTACCCACAGACTGATAAATAAAACGAATCAAACTCAGATGTTCAATATGCAGTCCGTGTACTGAGGTCACACAGAAACGGGGGAAGCGACCCATTTTTTGATATTAAGTTAAAATGGCCACGAAAAATCCGATTGAATTAAATCATATCATACCTCTGTATTTCAAATTTTAGCTACTTTCATGAATTGATGGATTTAGTTGCATGAACTGTACAGACACCAGTGATGGGATGTTGGACTATTGACATGTACTTGACAAATAATCTGTTTCCAGGCCTCTCCAGCTTCCCGCTGAGCGGCTGTCAGACTCTTTGTGGATGTGTGAAAGCGTTATTTAGATATGCCAATGATATATGGTGCCACAGTGTCATTTACATGTTGTGACACGTGATAAACTGCACTGAATTGTGGTGTAGAAGTTCTCATTGCATTCTCAGCTGTTGAATGAGGGTCATGAGTAAACCGTTCATATTTCTTGAGAGACAAAAGTTGACAATTTATCTTCAGTTTGACATCAGCACACATCATTACAAATGATGACTTCCTTCGCTCTCAAGCGAACTCACAAATTAGAGAGCCCTTTCAAATGAGGAGACATTCTCATAAATAAGTTCATTTGCCTAAAAGCTTTCTCACCAAACACCACCGTACTTACCACCAATGCACTTTAATTGCTCTCCTACCTGTTATGATAATCAGAGTTTAAATGAAAACATTACCATATTTAATTGAAGATTTTTAAACTGTACAGTGGATAAAATTGCCTGTGTTTATGAATGAAGACGGTTGGTTGGTTCCATATGGAGACTGTAATATTTCCCATGCAAGCAGAAATGCTCTGAAAATGCAGTCATCATCAAAACCGCTGGGCCTTTTACTGTTTAACACAACAGAAAGGCTCCGTGCTCTGAACTGGGCGTCAAAGTCATTTGGATTTATTAGCTCTAACAGTTTTCCATCTCCAATTATAGCCCTAGTGTGCACTAGATGTGGTTTCCCAGTTCTCGACATGAGGCCAGCCCCTGTATTTTTTTTTTTTAATCTCAGAATAGCTTGTGGAATGCTAAGATTCATTTATAATTATATGAGACTGCATGTTCTTTCTAGACGGTGGAATCCAGTGGATTCTTCTGCGAGTCCCGTGCCCACCTCGTTTTGTAAAAATCAGGTGGTGCTCTACAATATTGTCACTCATTAACCGCACAGTACAGATTACTTTGCTACTCCTGATGTAACTTTTACTCTTTGGAGGTTAAACTCATTGAAGTCAGTCCAAATAATTAACTAACATGTCACTTATACCACATGCTGAAGGCATCACGCATCCTGTTCATTTAAAAGAAATTTGGAAGAAAGCAAAATCATATTTACACCTGTGTCTCTCAAACTGCTGTGGCTGGAATCTTGCTTGAGCTATTCTGACTAAGGAAGTGAGCATGCTGAGTTATGTTCTTAACACAGCTGGGAGAAAATTACTAGTGTGAAATATATATCCGTAAAAATGAGCAAGAATCCATCTCTGCTTAAGCAGTGAAGGAATAAGACATCTGTTCGTATCGCGGATCCCGCTGATGGCATAATTAAAGTCATACATAGATGTAAAACTCCCCTGTGTAGGAAACATATTTTTAAAAAAAAACGTGTTCGTTATTATTCAAACATTCAGATTCCTCATTTTCAATGTGCGGCGCCCGAGAGAGGATGTCCGCGTTTGAGACTTGATCCCCTCCCTCTCGGTGTGTCAGTGGCTTTTTTTTTTCTCTGGCCGCTGCGTTACCTTTACCTCTGTCTATTCACCTTGGGGTTCCAGACCACTTGACACCCAGCGTGATCCCAATCACAGCGGACATAAAAGCACTCCGGTCAGTTGACGGCATTTCTGCAGACAAGGAAATGACCCAGTCTTTATTCGGGGCTGGAGATTAAGCCATCGCTATCCACTAATGTTTCCACTCACTCATGACAAACAGGCAGGCTCGAACCGTAGCACGGCGAGATTGAGCCAGGGCTCAGAAACAGACGCATTTATCAAAGGCAGTTTAGGCAATGGAGAGGGAAATAATGCAGAGCGACATGTCATTAGCGCTCTCAGAATAAAAAGGACCCAACAAGTCAGAAAATCATTTATAAACAAAACAAATGCACGAGTTTGCGACTGTGCTTCTCGCTAACATACATCAACAGAGATGTTTGTGTATTACATTAGAGCCTTTGCTAATCCTGATGAAAAGGACAGACTCTTAATGAAATGTAGCTTCATTTCCTCACAAAATGAGGATTTTGAGAAATGCAGTTATCTAGGAAATGATTGCTTTATCATCTCACTCAAAGTATGTAAATGAGACCATGAATGTCAATGAAACGTAATTTCTTCCTCAAGTTTTTGAAAGTTTGATTGCATCGTTCTTAGAAAAAGAAAAAAGGGAAAAAAAAATCGAGGACATAATGACTTTTCTGTTTCATATTACATTTTTTCCACTTTTCACACATTTCACTTTTTAGAACTCAAAAAAAAAAAAAATTCCAGTTCTCTGGAAATAAAAACTAGCATGATTTCAGATTGATGGTTGGAAAACAATGGTTCCAGATACATTTTATAATGTTTCCCACAAAAGATCAAACAGACCAGGGCACCAATATCAAAGGGGCTTTATATGCTGTAATTTCAAGAAATTTCCAACATATTACACTTGCCCAAGGACGTAAAAACATCATTATATGAATGAGACGGTACTTTTGCTGCACAGAGAAGAGCCTGTTCTGATCCTCCTTTGACTGTGGGACAGCAGGGATTGTGTTCGTCCATGTGTATGCGATAGCTGCAGGACACCATGGTGTGTTAGATCAAGTATTCCACAGTCTGAGAGAGTCTGGGAGAACAGAAAGAGCCTTTAATGACCCTGTGGTAGAATTTAAGCTTTAATGGGAACTTCTATTCTCTTTTAAGCCCACATCTTTTCCTGCCACAATAAATAAACAAGCTGACATTTTACACTCTTAAAAACTAAGAGTACAGATTAGACTCTGAAGACCATGAATCAATAAAGGGAAACATCAGTTTTGTTGAAGACAGGTCTTTAAAAAAAAAATCACTTTAACGCGACTGTTTTCCAGCTAGATTTTCTCCAGTATGTTTTGTCGATCATACAATTCAGACCATCTTCGGGAGCTTTCCGATACTTGGACAAATATTACAAAACATTATTCGCTCATTCCAAATCATATTAGTTATTATGCATGTGACCATAATTATTCATGGCTTTAAGATCTTAAATATAAAGAGAGCTCTTAGATATTTTTGAAGGAAATGCTTACATGGAATTTTATAAGTCCATTAAAAGGAAGTTACTGAGGGAAAAATGAAATGTTTACTAAAGTTAATTTTTATAGCTCTATGGAAATCTAAATGTTTTAAACATTCATTTGAGTCTGATACAACACATTTAAAGCAGAACATACTGATAAAATATTAAGAATAGAAATTAAGTTAACTAATATACACTGCATTAAATCAAGCACATTCTCATTGACAGCAAAATATAAAATTTACTGTCCTTGCCTCTTACTTTAGTTTTGCTTGATGTATCAAAATGGAATTGAAAAATAAGCCAAACTTTGCAAACAACAGAGATTTCAAAGTTTACTTGTAGACAGCTAAGCAGCTTCATTAGCAAATAGCTTCATAGAAGATATTGTGCCACTTACACCGAACAGACCAATCAGTCGTGTACGCTGTGTCCTAAATTAAGAGGTACATCCAGTAATATTCCCCTGTGCTCCTGCCCATTAAGTATCTAGGAAAAGCAGTGCTGTGTACTGCCTGGATAAGAGAATTATGAAGCAGCGGGAACCAAACACAGCAAGCGCAAAAAACAGCAGGCCCCTCCACAGTGCAATCTTCAAATTAGCATTACGTGACTGAAGCTCATAACGGGGAGAATTATTTATGGGGCTATAAATAAGTAATTGTGTTGAGTTAGAATGATTCAAGTTTGATATACAACATTCTGAAATATTTGGACACAGGCATGGTGACTGATCAATGTTTGCATGGAAGCTGTTGGCAAACAGATGTCAGAGAATGCTGCCGGCGTAAAGAATGTCAGTCAGATTTGCAGAGCCGTGTGAAGGTGAGGTTCCTGCAGATCTCAGGAGTGTTACAGACACACGTACACACACACACACATACATACACACACACACACGCACGCGCGCGCACACACACACACACACACACACACAGTAGTCTGAGTGCTGTCTGTCTGTCACTACTTGCCTTAGATAACCAGAATTCTAGAAGAAGAGGTTTAAGGAAGCGTAGGGTGCAGAATCCCACAGATCTCTCCTCTCGTCTCTTGTGTGTCCTGCCAAGTAAATGACACAACATTCACCTCTTTATCAGTATCTTAGTGGCAATTCCTGCACAGTATTTTTGTACATAACAGGAGAATATTCCAGTGTCATGGTGAAGAGAGACTCAGTAGTAACTTTGCTCCAGTTTTAATCGGACGAATATGTCAACATTAGATCAGTGAGCCTTCACAACTGGAATTATTTATCTGGGTGGGCTGGTAATTACAGTCAGCAAAAATCATAACAAGATAATTACTGTTTACTTAAATTTTTAGGATGCTTACCACATTTTCCTCATTTTTGCTTTAATCCAAAACCTTCTAAGCAGAAAAACAAAAGTATAAAGCTGCATTCTTTGCTTTGAAATTTTTGGTGCATGTTCCAGTTTTACAGATTTCAGGAAATGAAGATAACAATTAACTTGTGAAACCACTGAACACCGCATAATGACCTTTAATTGTTAAAATGGGAAACATTACACATCAAAATGACAAAGTCACGAGACATCTTGTTGTGTGTGTGTGTGTGTGTGTGTATGTGTCTTTGTAATCTTTTTGGGGGTTTTTTTGCTTTTTTTCCTTTCTTTTTCATTTCTAGCATTTTTTTTTTTTTTTTAACATTTAACCGTCCCCATCACATACCTGTTTTAAACCTGTAAAAACATTTGGGTACGAAATGTCCACACAACAGGGAAAATAAATAAATAAATAAATTAAAACAGCTGCCAGAACGTTAAAACGTCCAACCAATATTTATGAGTGTTACTTGCATAAGAAATTTAAGAAGTCCAACTGTGGCAGCTGTGACATCAAAATGTCACAGCAACGGTCCTCTTCAGACTGCAACTTGGAATTCGTGAGTATCAGTTTCAGCTACGGAAGCCCTAGCTCCATCACTCTCTCAAACCTGCGCAGACATAACGGCCCTCCTGTGCTTCCAGTCACCAATGGACGTGGAGCTCTTGGGGAGAGGGATGTCGTGCTTTAGCGGATCCTTACGTCTCCGAGCAAGGCACCGGGGGTGTCCTGCAGGGAGAAGAGAGAGGGGAGAAACGGGTCCAGACGTTGAGTCTGGAACAAGGGAAAAAGCAACATGCCAACAAATCCTGAAAAACCCGTGGAACAAAAACACATCCACCGTGTAACCATCCAGAGTACACAGTGTGATTACAATGGCGATCTCAATTCTTATCAGATGAATGCACAACGGAATATCATTTTCATAATAAATAAGCCAAATGTATTTTTGCTGATTACTGATTATAATTATTTTGCTTACCTGGTCTAATACTGAACTTAGTGGTGGTGCTTATGCAGCACACAGCTCCTTCGTGGCTAAATACTTAGTTTGCATTCTGCCAGTCTTGGAAGTGGCTTTAGATAAAAGTGTCTGGTAAATGAATAAATATCAGTGTACCATATATAAATAAGATGTTAGAGGCCATAACATTAAAACTTGGTATTGACATGCGTGAAGGAAGCTGTGCTCACTGGGATGCGATTGTGCTGCTCTGAGGATAATGACAGACGGCTGGAGGCTCTTGGCTGCAGCGGCACAAACCCCGAGGCCCTTCTCCTTCCCTCCCTGTGATGTGCCTCGGGCCCCTGGAGCCCTGACAATCCCAGCAAGCTTTGCTCCTCTGCTCATTGTTATTCCATATACTCTCCCATGGCTAAGAAAGTTGTCAAACTGCAGTGTCACTTCAACATTTTCACTGTCTTTTTTTGTTTGGCAGTGCGGCAGTGATGTGACATCTCGTAGTTTGCTGAAATCTGGGCTTTGATTCTCTCACAGATTCTATCACGTACCTCGCCCCTCTATTCAGGAGATGGGACTCCAACGCTCCAGATATGCTTTGCCAAAAATCCTTATGTTACATTGAGGGTATATTATGTCACAATATATTTTCTGTCACTGTGTTAACCCTGCCCCCTACAAATCATTTCTGAACAGAATAGCAATTTAAATGCAGTTTACTATGGATTTGAAAAGCCTTAAAGGTGCATTGTAAATAGAATCTCTTTGCCACATGGATGAAGTGGAATCTCTTTATTCTGATTAGCATTTTCATTTCTGTGGTCTGGAGGAATCTCTCCTAAATGCTGACAAAATGTCTAATGTTTTTATTTATTTGTTTGTTTGTTTATTTATTTATTTTCAGGTTTTGGCACCATGAGTCTGGGCGCAAGTCCTACTGGTATTCCCAGAACAATATCCATTTTCACAGAGCCATCTAGGCTGTCAAAGTGGACACACTATGTATTAAATACAATCTTGGGGATGAAATAACGAAAAGATAGCACCCACACAGCATGATAATTTCCTCTTCTTCTTCTTCTTCTTCTTCTTCTTCTCTTATACACAAGTATACAATCGATTAATTGTTCAATCACATGATGCTCAGATGAGTACATAATTCACCCTATTAGCTGATCAGTGAACAGGGGAAATAGGAAAACGGCATGTCCACAATGAAACCTCTCCGAAACCTAAACCCCATCCCCTATCCCTGTATATTCTCTTCCCTGGTGCATCATTTCCTTAATGAGGGGCCAAAAGTACAGAAGAAGTAAAATATAGTGCTTCTAAATGGCCATGGTTCAGAGAGAGTTTGTTCCGGGGTCCAGTAAATCAGGCAGGACCAAGTGGGACTTTGTGATGCCTTACATCTGCTTCCTGTGGATCCGAAAATCTCTCGTCTCGTTCCAGGTAGAGCCGTCCACCTAACTGATGAACCAAAACCTGCTGTGGCATCACAGAAAGCAGCACAGACAAAGGACTCCATTCACACGTCATTGGAGTGGTCAGCTTGTGAAACTTTATTAATCCTCCGATGTACTGATTTTATTTTAAAAAGAACAATTGGAGAGAGATCAATCTCTACAAATCATCGTTTACGACGATAGGGGTTTGCTCTTGACCCTCTAAACTTCCTGCCCTTACAATCATGAAAACGTTCAATGAATTCATTATTATTTTTAAATGATCATGTTTTTAAAGTTGTTCTTGGTCTGCCGAGATGAGTATTACACATGTGCTGTAACATATACTTTGTGTCACAGAAGGGGTCATTTCTTCATTATAATTGGCCTGCGAAAGCCGAAGCCATTGCAGGAACTGGACATTTTCTCTCAAGCTTTCCCCCCCTGGAATTTTGATCATCTTTATTATTTGATTTTATACTATTTTTTTATTATTATTGTTTTGGCAAAGTTCTTTTTGGCTCCTCACTAGGACATCCATCCTGCGGAGGCCAACTGCCTCTCGGTCGATACCGTAGTTTACCCTCGCTTAACAAAAACATTTATAAGATTTCAACATTGACAACGTAAGCTAAAATTGCGCTGAGTGCACTAGGCATGCAACCTTTGATTCTCTAACAAAATCAAGTAAATTGACTAAATAACATTAAAAGACCATTCTGCTTTGTAATCCTGTTGCCCTAGAGGTATTAATGATATTGAATTGCTTGTAGTCCTAGAAGAAATGCATTTATCTCGGAGGCTGAAAAAGAAAATGTATATATGATTATTTTTAAATGCTTTTCAATTCATTTTCATCCTATAAAACATATTTTATTAAATTAAATTGATCTACTATGCAGTTACTGTTAGAACTCTGTTGTGGAAGTATGGAGTTTTTAACACAAGCTTTAACTGTATGTCCACTCCCCGTCTCTCTCTCTCTCTCTCTCTCTCTCTCTCTCTCTCTCTCCCTCTCATTGTGTCTTTAAATGTTCGTAAAAACATTTATCATATCAAGACATAAACATAGTTATTTGAAAGAAGACTGCACATTAGAGTAGTCATCTTTGATAACCCAAAAATATCTTTTATTCCCAGACCTGACAAACGTCTACTGAAAATTTGTTGCTCTGCTGTCATGACTGTACTATAAGCAAATCTGCAACTCCACTCCTGCGGCGCCACCTTCTGGTCATTTTGATAATCTATTACTTGGCGCTTACTCCTTTATGGTGAAGTCTGACGTAGCTTAAGTTAAAGCTTACAGTTTGATTGGCATTTTAACTATTCCAAACCTTCTTGCTGAAACTGAAACATGAGAGCTTCCACAACAAACTTTCAAAATGCTGAATGTAAGGCAAAGGGGGTTTTTTTTGTTTCTTTTTTTTTTTCCAGACGAGTGAGGAAGTGAATTAATTCCACATGTGCCCGTGGATTGGAAGTCCCTGTTTTCATAATTCACATCCCTCACATGTTCACAGAAAAGACTACAAATGTATGAAAGTTTGTCTCAAAAACATGGAGGTAAACAGGCCATTTCCTTCATTTTTTCTGCACATTTAAGCTTCGGCAGCCTAAAAGGCTGTAATTAGGCATATTTCACGTAGTCACATTATTTTGGATCTGAGCCTTCTATGAGGCAAAATTAGTGTTGTTCCATTCCGTGTTTCTCTAGTGTGATAAAGCTGACACTGATTATGGTGGGACATGACAGCTCATGCTCTGTACATTTTGACAGTTAAAGACACTGAGCAGAAAGAAAGTGTCAAATAAGGCTTACGAACTGTGTGTGATTACTTACACAGCTGCTCACACAGTACCTTTTATTTTTTAGGAGCATAAATTCAATGAGCCGAATTGTTTAAACAGTAATCTCACAATCTCTTGGACTCAGGTGGGGATTTAAGGTAGGCTGTTGGGTTGAGGTTCCAATGGCACTGTTATTTTGACAGGACTGATAAAATGACATTGTTAAATTGAGAGAACTCAATCTGTTGGGTTACTTTGAAAAGCTTTGATGTTTCAATACAGTTTTGAACGTTTTTATTCTTCTCTGACAGATAAACCAGCTTGTAAAGTCATCTACATTTGTCTCACGACAGCCAGATTGGGATTTGCACGCATGTTGTGTCACAGTACTGAAAGAGTTTGTTAGAATGATTTATTTTTATGTCAGAGAGGTTTCCCCAGCTGTGGACTCTAAACTGGGTCTAGGACACAGCCAATCCGAGGTGACCACATTTTACTGGAGTGGCTGACAGAGCAAAGTGGCTATGTGGAAGAGTTTTCAGGTTGAGAGCTGTGAAGTGGTGGTATTTGTGATGGACAGCCATGCATCCTTCATTCATGAAGCTACAAACACCATAGACATGCATGCATTGCAAGACAGCTTATTCTCATGCATGCTAACCATATATTGGGGTTAAGAGCATTTGAGATTCTGTGGAAATGGGCTGTGATGCCCTCGTACATTTATTTCCTATCTGTAACAATAGGTGGCATAGTTCTCCCACAGAAGTCATAAATGAAACAACCCTGTCCTGTTTTGCTCTCTACATAATTTTTTTTTCAATATTCTGTACCCGCCAGAACAGATATGTAATCAAATATCTTACATTTACAGTCCGTTTAACCAGTTATGACATTTAAAGGGTAGTTCAGAATATGTGCTGAACAATCCGGGCGTGTGTCTGCGCACCAGGTAAATGATATGCGTGTACGACTTTGTTGTACTTGTAAACATCGCTGGATTTTCAACCATCATTATAACACTCTTTTAGCATAGTTAAGGAAATTCAAGATAAGCAGAAGTCTTTCTGTGAAAGCATTTTTTAACATTGCTGATTTAACGGAGAAAAGACAGTACTATAGCCCCCATACCAAGTGGCATCTATGAGTGATAATCCTCTGCCTGAATTTCTGACAAACAAGTATTTCGACTGTAAGACAGACCCACCCAGTTCCCAGTGTTTGCTCTGACATCTGATACCTGGACGTCTGACTCACTACCATGTCCTTAATATTCACTGCATCATGTGGCTAACCATTATTTAACAGTCATGCTGTTCTGTTAAAAAATAATGGGCATTTAACACAAAGAGAAAATATCAAAGAAAGTGCTGGCGCAGAGTAGGTAATAGGTTCAGTATTAAATTCTGTTACAATGACATACCATAGTGCTAATTGTTTTCTACTAATAGGCGGTACTGACCATTGTTTGTCCATTCAAGGCCTTCTTAGGGGATATTTGCGTTTACAACAGTGTTTATGACATTTCAGGGCATTTTGTGAAATGGAAAGAGGAAAGTTTCATATTCTGAGGAGTAATTACCCAAGAAGTCCTAAAAAAAGGACATTAATTTAACAACACCAGCAACACTACAAAAAGAGAGAGAGAAAGAAAGAAAGAAAGAAAGAAAGAAAGAAAGAAAGAAAGAAAGAAAAAGAAAGAAACCAAACTGACAATTGGCTGGTAAAGCTCTGTAATCCATTTTACAACTGGTTCATTCATTGGTTTAACAATGTTTGATCTCTATGAATAAATAACATCATTGCTTCATCTTCAAATAATAGTTTGTAATTAGCAATTTTCTGTATCCAATCTAAAAATTGATCACCAGTCAGCAAACTTTTCATTGCTATGAAATCTCCGTGATATAGTTGTGTCTCAAAGTGCTTTATGCCCTTGCTTCTTATCTAGGCTGGGTGGAGGTAAAGGTTTCCACTGATGGCAGTGTGACAGTTTACTCTGTTTTTCAAATTTCTAGTTCGCTAGCTCCTTCTAAGTCTTCCCTACACCTGGATAACCTTTCAACTGCTATCGGCACCTCCAAGGGCAGCAACAGCAGCACAGTCTCTTTAAAGGATTCTTCTTTTTGTATCTGCTGGCCATTTTGAACTTCTCATTTGACGCCTGAACAAAGTCCTGTGTCCTCTCCACGTTAGCCTGGATGCTGTCAATGTACTCCCCTTGCTCCTCCACAAGCATGAACACATCCAGGAACAGGTCCCTCAAATCCTTCATGTTGCTCTCCAGGTTCAGCAGCTCTTTGTGGCGTTGTTCGATTTCGGACAGCTGCTGGCGAGTGATCCTCGCGTCCGTCAAGATGTTTTCGTTGAAGACGTCCCACTTGCCTTGCTCCATCATGTTGTCCACCTCCTCTTCGGACACCTCGCGATGTCCAAAGACGACCAGCTGACGAATGATGAACTGCTTGCACTTGTTCTGTTTGCTGAGGAGCGTGTCGTTGTACTGTCGCATGACCTGCTGGAACAGACGAAAGAGGACCGCGTGTTGGGCAAGCTCGATTCGGGCAGTGGCGGAGTTAGGGCCCAGCTCAGTCTCGGCACTCTTAGCCTTCTTGGAGAGCGCGTCCAGCCGTTTGTGCAGGCTCTCAGCCTGAAGTTTGATGTCACGCGTGATGCTGCTCTCTTTCTTCATGATGCTGAGGCGTCGCATGGTGGTCACCAGGTTCCTCTGCTGCTGGCTGAACTTCTTCACCTCGACGTCCAGTTCATCGATGCTGTCGCGGATGCGCTGGGCCTCTTCCAAGAAATTGTCCAGGACAGGCTCTGCTTCAAACACCACTGCCTGCATACCTTCAGAGGTGAAGTCCTCATCATCATCATCATCATCATCGTACTGGTTAAAGGAATTGTTGTCTTCCAGCTGCTTGTTTGACTTCGCCTGCTGCCGCAGCTCCTCAAGGCGGTCCTTCATGATTGCAGCCCAGAGAAGAGCTTTGGAGAAGAACAACGCCTTGTTCGACAACAATGATTTTTGCTCAGCTCCAAGGGTCTTATTTAGCTGGGATCTGTTTTATTCCTGAGTTTTGCATAGCCTGAAACAAGGCAAAAAGATGAATAGCTCATTAGATTCATAGATCACACGGAGACATTTCACCCTTTTAATAAGGTACGTAGATAAGACGCATAAAAACAGTTTTTACCATGAAATGTCAGTACATACAATGTGAATGAAATTGTAAATTAAATGAATGTTTGTCAAAGGTACTTTACATACATAAACTCACCTAATTATTTCTGTAAAATTGTCAAAATATTTCCTTTTTACCCTGATCTTCACTGATTCGATGGTAATTCTTTTATATTTGAATGCTAAAGAAGCTGGTTGCACACTTTGACTTCAGTTATATTGCATAAATCAAACACAAACTACAGTTTAGAGTAATGCAGTTTATTAGATGTATGCAAATCAGTCAAATGGTCTTACTTTGACATCCTACCAAAATCTGTTTTTTTTTTTCCCCTGAAGCAAAAGTAATTGTCAGTCAGATAAAATAAGTCACAGTGAATGCCCAAATAGTCTAGGAGGTTGATTTATATTTGATGAAAATTTTTACTGTGTTAAGTTTGACATCTGTATTTCCATGTAAATATTTCATGTTGATCCTGCTCAAGAACCTCCAAGAGTTCAGATTTACTGATCTGTCTTGAATTAGGCCAAATTAAGATTTTGGCATACTCAAATATTATATATTTGCCAGTTGGCCTTCCATAACACAGTTTTCAGATTGTATTTAAGTCTTTTGTCAAAGTAAGGATCATTTTGGAGTCATAGTTATAAAGCCTATGCTCTAGTTCCAATTTATAAAAATTCTTGCATATTTATTATCACTGCTACAATTTCCAAAAGGTGTTCTAAGCAGCAGTGAGCATGTTAAAGTACACTTTTTGGGAACTTAGTTCTAAATGTCTTAGAGACGGCGGGTTGAATGAACAGTGGGACAAATTATTCCTGATATTTTTCATCTACATAGCAATCTCTGCATTGTGGTTTTGGAAAAAAAAATATACCCTTTTAAAGACATCTAACAGGGCAGAATGTACGGAACACTTTTGCCTGGAATGAAAAGGAACACTCCAAATCACTAGCTATCCAATTACTAGATGGATTTCAAACAGGAAAGTCTGCAAATGCCTTGTGTGTGTGTGTGTGTGTGTGTGTGTGTGTGTGTGTGTGTGTGTATCCATGTGTGGCCCACCCAATCTCCTTAGAGGGAAAGCTTATGAGCATAAGAGTGGGCTTTGTTCTCTGGGCAGAGCTGTAAGGCCTCTGTGGGCAATTTTACACCAACACGGAAATTTGATTATAACAGTACACAACTTTTTTTTTTCCATTGCATTGCTCTGTTCAGTCAAGGACTGATTTCCAAAACATGGAAAGACAAAACAACAAACAACGTTGTTTGAAGCCAGATCAGACGACCTAGCATGCTTACAGTGTTCTTTTACTGACTCTGTGAGGCATCCAGTTTCCGTCAGTTGACCTGTTTACCTATGTTTACATGGTACTCTTTTCTGTTGACATGCAGCACATCCGTGCTGGTGCATTAGTTATGGAGGTGCTGTTTGATCATTTCCAAACACATTCAAGGCTTCGGACATATTTTATTACCCCCAAAAATATCTATATTGAAACTAATGAAAATGGATTAATCGTCATTTATTAGTTTACACAATCATAAGTTGTTCTTTCTTCACTTAAATGTTGTTGATGTAAGTGTCCAAGGAGTTAAACGTCCTCAGTTTGACAAATAGTTTAGTCAGAGATCAATAAGGAACATTATGTACGTTTTTGTAACATTGTTTTGTTTAGTAATGTAATGTAACATTTTGTAAGATTGAAGGTCTGGTCAGTTCCTGGGAACAGCATGTACATAGGATAGCTCAGACGCCGTGCAGATATAAGATAAAGAAGATAGCTTTTTCAGAGTCAATTTAATTGTACAGAAAAAAACATACTCTTTCGGTTGTTACAGTAAAAATACTGATTTCACCTATATGAAGTATAGTTTTTTTATCAACTGCACTGGAATTTAGCCGTCACCTCATCCTGTAGAGCCCTTCAGATAAGAGTGGTGATGAGACAAAACAAAATATCAGAACGTTTAAATATTTGCTGAGGAATTTCCACGCTTAGTATCCAGTCAAGGAAATAAATTTACCTCTTCTCGTTGCTAATCCCCACAGAGTGAACTCCTGTGTCATCCTGAGCCGTCCAAAACTTTAGCCAGCGTTGCCATAGGCTTGTCAGATTTTTTAAGCACAGCCTGTTAGAGAGAAAAAGATTCCCTACAGGCTGAGATTCCTCACAGGCATTCTCAGCCTTTGATGGCTTTGGAGGAAATCCTGTGGATAAATACAGTGTCTGTAATAAGGATTGATAGTTTCCCCAACTGATGTCAGTTATGCCTGAGAGAGTAACAACAGACTTCTGGGAAATCTGGTTTGGCCAGTTATAGACCACACCTCCACTGTGAGTTAGAACTTTATTTGACCAGTGGAGGGTAAATCTCATTAGGCTATCCGAAGAAGTAAGAACGACACAATTCCAATAAGCAGTGAAGGACCCCCCACCCCACCCCCCTCCCTCCCCTCCAACACTGCCCTCCCTCGTTTAGACCGCTGCAGTTTCAAGGCAACAATAGGTTCATGCAACTGCTCTAACTGCTTTTGACAGGGCTCTGAATTCCATAAGAATTCACAGAGAAGGGGTTTTTTTTTTTTGTTTCTCCTCTTGCATTTATGGCTGGCCTCTCAGTTCTATGTTATATTGTAAGACTGGAAGTTGGAAAACCCGTTTTTCCACAAATGCTATGGATGTTTTAACAGTTACTTATAACGGAATAGTTACTCATAACAGCAGGTAACAGCCATACAGGACAACTGTTACCTCTGTTATCTAAAGCATGACATAATGTGTCGGTTTAATATGCATATTGTAATTCAAAAGTACTGTCAACAGATAGCCCAATGCTTGATGAGAGTCTAGTCATGTGTTCAAGTACCACACCTGTTTAATAAACAGATTTAATAAACTGTTTAATAAACAGATGCCTAAGCAATAAAAAAGACTGATGCTCCCAAAGGACTGCCTTTAGATGTTGAGGGAATGGACTGAAAAAACATTGAGAAAACAATCATAACACTTAAAATGATGGTTGATTTACTATGAAATCAGTTTACTCCACATAGCCTCACAGTCTTATAGCCTTTAAGTTCACCGAGAGAGAGAGAGAGAGAGAGAGAGAGAGAGAGAGAGAGCGCATCAGATGAATATTATGTTGGAAGTCCTTATTTTTGTAGAAGCATGTAATTGAACATATTTTCTCATCAGATCATATGTATTTCCTGGTTTACACATATTAGTAATTGGTAACAGTTTACCACTTGGTAACAAGAGTACAGCAAAGACAAGGGTACAGCAGAGACCATCCACACCAAAATACCACAAAACGATTGGAATGTGTAATTTAGGCTCCACGCTGTGCTGTTCTTGGTTCTGGAGAACTGTGAATAAGGTCATGCAGTCATGAGGGGCTAGACTCCTTCCTGAATAAGGATTTGCCAGAGACTACGACGCTGAGTGGGAGGTTGAGGATACAGGAAAAAAAAATAAGAAAAGAGTGAGAGATAGGGCGGACAGTGTCTTTCCAGAGAGAAAGACAAAGCCCTCTCAACTGTTTCCTCCAAGCACATATATCAGTCAGGTTTTGAGTATCTTTACAGAATCTGCATCCCTTCAGATCTATACATTTTGTCTTTAAACCTTTGGGATACACGTGAACACGTCCTGTCCGTAAGTGTCCTCATGAGGGTGAGTTTGAGTTTGATGATTTATGATGAATGGATTTAGCAATGCTCAGCATCTCAAACATCAAAACATATATAGCGAGAGTTGGAAAAGAAAATGAAGAATTATCTGTGTCCCTGTGTAACTGGAAGCCTTAAAATTTTCCTTTACAGTTACAGTGGTCTGGAAGTTAAATTTGCCATCTGTAATGTGATTTCTCTTTATGCAGACAGAAGAAGAGGAGGAGACACAGGGTAATGGAAGATAAAGTGATAGACTGAAGACACTGATAACTTGGTTACACGCCCCCCCCACCCCCCAGCCAATCAGCAGTCTTATTACAGTGGTAAGAATGTTGACCTAGACATGATCGGCCAATGAGATGACAGGAAACTACAGCATGCATAAAGGGGCACAACAGCGGTTGCTCTCTCCCCATTGCAATCTGGCACAACTCAAAATCTGTTTCGTCATCCCTAACAAGGCATTAAAGTCAAAGGGCACATGCCAGCTTCCTTTCACTATATCCCTCCTTAAACAAACACCCTTTGATCCTGGCTCATTTTACATTCTTAAGGTACATTAGTTCTCCTCATCTGAAAAGTAGGCATGGGCGAATAGGAAATGGCACAGTGGAATAAATATGCAAACTTAGTATTTCAAGCTATTTTAAAAGTGTCTGTGTTACTGTTGAATAAAGTCAGAGAGTTTACAACTCCATTAACCTTATTATCTGCACAGCACATTCCAGTGAGCAGCCAAAACACTCCTCTCATCTTTGACTCCACAGCATAAGGCTCCCAGGAGTCTCCATTTCATAGACCAAGTCTCCAAAATGCAAACTAACAACTTTTCCCTTTGCTGTTGTCACTATTTTGGTCTCAAAAACAGAGACGCTGAGTTGTGACTTTTCTCATATCACATTGTAGCACATCTAACCCAACCTGAACCATGACCAAAATTTCTGACACGGCAGAAATTTGTCAGGTCAGAACCTGATGTTTTGCATGCAGCAGTAATTCATAAACATGCAAGAATCATGAATAATCAAATTTGTTTTGATTATCAAGCATAATGTGGAAACGTAAAAATAGGCAGTTTATTTACAGGTTATTAACAGTGATCAAAATAGACTTAAGAACTTTTGCAAAAGAAAACTATGGACAGAGATTTGTGCCATGGACAGAATTATTACACAATCAGTAATGGGGCTAAGTTAGTGCTCATTTTTACATGCTGAGTGACACAGCTATTGATAGCGTTTTTACTGTCTGTATTTACTTATGAAGGGTGTGTTTAAAGAACAAAAACAGATTGAAACCTGAGGTGAAGAAAGAGCCAAAGGAGAAATGCACTAACGTCATCCATCAGCATGTGGAGCACGGATACATGGATGAAAAAGAAGTAAACCATAGAAAATGATGATTTAAGCCGGTTACGCTTCTGTTTTGGTGCTAAACAAAAAAAACTTGCTAGTCCAGAGGATGGGTAGATTATGGGGGGTGCAGTATGTTAAACTGCTGAAAGTTCTGAAAGACTGTATTCTCATTGTTTCACATTGGTCATGTTAAATGTAAACTATAATCTCAGAAAGCCAATTTGTGTACCGTTTAACAAAGCAAAAGACATTATTTATAGTTTATTTTTCTTTGCTTTTGAAAATCATGTTACAGTATGGCTTTTGATTGACATTTTGGGCAGAAGTAGCAAAAATTGCTTGCTGTAAACGACAACTGTCAGTCGAGTTTGTTATCAGAGCTCCACTGTTCCACATAAAATGTCAGTCAAGTGTAGCAAATCAGTTGACAACTTATCGCTCTATTTTTCATTTCACATACATTTTTACTGCTCTCTTTTTCAATTCACATGCATTTTCATCACCTCCATTTTTATCAATTAATTTTTGTTGCTTCCACCCTTGAGGCTACTCTCCTTAAATGATAAATGGCAATTTTGTGTTGTGAATGATGAATGATGAATGAAAATGATTAAACATGGCTCTTTTCATCACATCACGACTGTCATAATAAATCGGCTTCAAATTAATCAAATCACTTAATAATTTATCACTCTATTTTTCATTTCACATACATTTGTACCGCTCTATTTTTCAATTCACATGTATTTTCATCACCACCATTTTTAATCAATTAATTTTTGTTACTTCCACCCCTCATAACAGAGACAAACGAAAGATTATTCAAAGAGTGACTGAAGAAAATCACTCAAAGAGACCGCGAACTAGCATACACCTTGTACTAATATAGTAAGGTGTACCTCATATCGGTTCCAGTGAAGCTCTCTCAAACTTACAAACACACAAACACTCACTCACTTAAAAACACATCAACCCATTTTCCAAAACCAAAGAATTACTGACCTAGTTCAACAATCACAGAAAGCATAAGATCTATTTTTTTACGTCACAGATAAAGTCTACAGAGAGGGCAGCTGATACACAACCAGAGTGTACGTGCACTGACAAAAAGAAAGCCCTGGTCTTATATATGAAATATCTTTTTTTTCTCCCTTGGTCTCCTCCCTAATGAGTAGAGAAGGATCCAATTCACATCTTAGAAATTTCATCATGGAATGTAATTAAATACAATACAAATGCAATGGTATCAGAATTTTCAAAAGTGACTGATTTACAGTAAAATCCAAGCTTTGACAGCTGTGTTGTTGTGGTAAAAGAATTACATCAACATCAATTTTACGTCAATGTCACATCAATGCTTTCATCTATTATGCAAATTATTAAGCTCTTAACAACATTTTTTATTTCAAAGTGATACTGCTGTATAATTCAGTTTAAAAATGTTATAACATTCTTACAAAACTGTCACTCTCGCAAACGACTAGATTGTGTAGTGTTTTAGACTAAATGTTTCATCTTTCTTTCTTTCCTTATCAAATATAACAAAATCATATATTATGTGCAAGGGTTTATCTATGAATAATTTTGTTGAATAGCATGCGATTGGGTTGGGGAAGACCTCCCCTGTCCCATATTCATCTCAATCTTGGCCCAGAGGCTGGGGCATGCCTTTCATATTTTAATACTATCTCTCTTTTGCAATCAATACATTTTTTCAATACGTCTTTGATTCTCATGTGAAAGATTCATAGGGTTGTTTCACGCAGGGTGGTGAACAGCAGTTGGCTCCAAGCTAAAACCATGGATATTGCCAGTGAGCCTGATCATAGTGTGATGTCACTCTTCATAAAACAGCCTGTTTCTCAAATTATTCTCAACCCGTTACATTATAGACACAGAACATGCGGCTTCTACTTCTGCCAGTGTTAAGTCAACGCCTCAAATGCCTTCTTCACTGGTTCACCCTGCCCCGCCATGTCGCCACACTGCACAGTATACTGCCCTCTGCTGTCTTTTTTAGGAAATTATACTTTTTGGTTGTCCGGATTTGGAACAGATCTCAAAGTCACTTTGGTGCTCTTTGAAGAACAGCAATAAGAATAAAAATTTCTTACAACAATAGATTTTTAATAGAAAAAAGTGGATGGAATTGTGTGTGTAAGTGCAGAGAGAGTTACTCTGTTTACACTGAGTCTTCAGTGGTAGTTAGCTGTTATCTGCATATCTGTAGTTGGTGTCTTTCTTCCCTTCTGTTCTTGGTGCCTGTTCAATCATTTCTCTTGCTTTGTCACATCTTGATCTATTAAGACAAAACGCAGTCAAAAGGTCACTAATCCAGTCACATACAAACCTCACAATCAGCAAAAATAAACATCTCAAAATGCTTTTGCTATCAATACAGTCAAAATTGTTACTGCTTTATAAATCTGCCAGTACTATAAGCTGTGCGACATTTATACTACAAACAGTCTATTCATTCTTTCTATAAAATTGTACAGTGGTTTATATATGTGTTTGTGGGGACTGGTGGCCAGGTGATCCCAAGCGTGTTTCTTTTTTTTTTTTTTTTTAAGTACAGAGTGTTAGCTCACCTGAGGGGGCACAGTCTTTGGGAGGAGCCCAGAGTAAGAGGCCAGAGATAGTTTTGGGTTTCCATTTAACAAGTGTGGTGGCAGGTGGCTGCTCCTCTTGCTCATCCGCTCTGTCCTGTGGCCAATAGGACGACATGGTTGTAATGTACATAAAGGCATTCAAGGCCTGTCTATCGTACCAACATGCTTAGATGTTTTGAGTATCTTGATGTGCCTCTTTCGGTACTCCGGTCTATTCTGGGCTATATTTAATCTCAGAAAGGTTTGTGACGAGTATAATCTGCGTTTGGGAGCCCGCAGTAACACTGAAAGTTTTAAAAGCACATCAGCCTCAAGAACATCTGAAACTCCAGAACACGACTCCATAAGCTACTGACTTCTCAGGTCAAACCCTGAGCCTCCGTGGGCATGCATGAGGGCAAGCATGGGAAAATAAACTACGCTATGACAGAGAGGCACAAAAGCAGTCCGTCGAGTTGGTTGCCTTGGCACCTCGTCTCCAGAGGTCCCAATGGAGAAACAGACCTCTCCCGGGGGCGGGCGGGGTGAACGCGACCTCACGGCCCTCCCGTCTTTACTGGTCGGCTCATTAATTGCCGGCTGGAGTTTCAGTGTACAGACAGATCATTTCAAACAATAACATAATCATGTTTTATTCAATACCAAAATGTCATCCCTTGATCTATGCTCTGAAAAACAAAAGTAAATTTGATATCAAAAAAATAAAAAAGAGGGACACATGAAAATGAAATGAACCCTAAAAAAAAAAAAATACTTTCACCACCAGCATGGCCAAAAATTTCTTTCTTGTTTTTTCTCCTCAGATTCGTTTCATAGATTTGTTATTTTAGTCTTCACGAGAGACCAATTCCTGTGTACATCATGAAGACAGAATGGTTTAACTAAACTGAAAGTGAACATGTACATGGGCCAAAATGTATATTAAACACCCACTGATGGTCGCCTAAGTTCACAAAGTCAGAATCAGCTGTACCGTACCTGATCAACCTGGACATATTCTCCATGCAGTTCACAGCCGATGTCAAACACATACTTCCCTGGACCTAAGGGCTGAGGAAAAAGCAAGCTGCTTTACTGGTAAATGAAAAAATGAAACATATACAATACATAGTGATTGATCACAATTAGGGAGTACTCAAGTGATATACCATAACGTTGCAGTATTCTCTTTGCAAGCACACCGAAATTGCTGACATAATTTAGGGTCATTAAGCACTTCCGTGGGTACAGTACACTCCTAATTCAATCCAAAACATGTTTGTTTTATAGGATGGTACACAACGGAATTCACTTTCATTGTCATGGACACTGTTGTATGCTAAGTGGGGGATAAAATATATATGTATATGGAGAAAAATTTAAAAACACATTTTAACATTTTTACAAAAATGTCCTTGTCAGAGCAAGTGAAAGCTAAAGTGAGAACAACATCTTTATGTATGTAAATGGGCCAATCAGAGATGGAAAAGTAGTTTACAAAAACATTTTAAAACCAATCTCCTCAAATATACCAGTAAATTTTGAAGCATTGAAGCTATGTATCCAGAATGTCTCCATTTTGGAGAAGGGGCTGCAATCTATTGCTGCCTCATATAAAAGCTTTGATAAATTCAACACCTCTACATGTAAAAGCCAGTCATCACTGGCATGCATCTCTGCAAGGGAGGTGTCTTGCTAATGGATAGTCCAAATTTCTCTTTCTGATGGCATACTTGTGTTCATCCAAGCACTCCCTGACATGTCATTTAGAACATCCAGAATAAAAAGAGGCAAGAGCAGGGGCATGTCAATAGAAAAACAACATTAAAAATATTGTGCACACAGCTGAAAGGTCCACCAGTTCACATAAGTGTTGTGCTGTACTTGCTGACATGCACAGAGATGTAATGTAAAAAGACATGTAAAAGATGTTTATGATGTTCATTCAAAAGCAAGTGTCCTTGTAAACAACAATGATTAAAGGATGAGGTGCAGAGAAAGCCTGGGCTCACAAGGTTATTCTTGAAGTTGCCCTGATATCTGTGGTTCTGATAAACGAATTCCCCAGCAGACTCCATCTTGCCCATGGCCCAAGTGCCTTTATATTGGGTTCCTGAGGCATGGTAGGTGTATATGCCTTGACCATGTCTGAAACAGAGGGAAGGAGAAATGAAAGTAAGTAAATGACACGACATTTGGTGGGTTTTATAATCAAAACTAATTTAAAACAATTTTACTCCAATCAGTACAGCACAGTACTGATGCGTTTTCATATTAGGAGTTAATTATTACTGCACCTCTGGTGCTGCTGCCATTCTCCATCATAAGTGTCTCCATTACGATAGGTATAAACACCATGGCCCTGACGCTGGTCATCCACCCAACTCCCTTGTAAACAAGAGAAAGTAAGGGAGCGAGAGAGAGAGCAAGAGAGAGAGAGAGAGAGAGAGAGAGAGAGAGAGAGAGACTCAACCCTCTGACAATGTCATGCACCATCCACAATATATTATTTCTGATGTCTCTCCCCTTTGTACCTTCGTACTTGGATCCATCTGGATACTCGAAAATGCCTTGTCCGTGCTTGAGGTTCATGTAATATTCACCTGTGTATCTGGCCCCATTCTTGAACCTGTATGTGCCCTACCGCAAAGTAGGGTTAGTATAAAAATCGGTATAAGTGAGACAACGGTCGAACCCAGCAATAGACTAAAAATACATCTTGTAAATCAACTTACTTGACCACATCTTTTGCCGTTTTCATACATTCCTTCGTATGTGTCTCCGTTGGGGAGCACAGCTCTCCCCAAACCATGTCTCTGCCTGTCTTCATTCCGCCCGCCCTCATACTCCTGTGTGATTTAAATATTTATTTTGATGTTTACTTCAAACTCAGAGAGAATGTTAAGATATTAAAAACTCACAGCAACATATCCTCCAAAATCCTCTGATCCTTCATCTGACATGGTAAAAGTCCGCGAAGAAACCGTTGACAAAGGGGGTGCTTGTTTACTGTTTCCATAACAACATGTGAACTTGGTCATTGCACATGCGCAGCAGCATTTGTCTGTTCGATGACAAGACCTACCTGAGTTTTTATTTTCACACCTGGGGAGGGATGTTTATGTACCAGCAGTATGAAAGGTTTCACGTTAAAACGTGATAACTTATATTGTTATAACAAGAAAAGTTTCTTATTATGATTTGATGAGTTTGTATGTCGTAATAACGTGAAAATATCTTGTTAAAACGTGAAAACATCTTGTTTCAACATCTTGGTATATATCTTATATATATCTTATATATGTTATATATATCACAATAAACCTGTCACGTTATTGCGTGATTATGATCCGTTGTTCTTTTTCTGGCGTGGTAGCAATACGCTGCCGTATTTATGTGTACGCGTGTAGGACTTTTTTTATTGTTTTATTGTTGTTGTTTGTTTGTTTGTTTGTTTGTTCTCAATAATTATATTTGCACCTCTTACAAACGAAATGAAAACTGTAAGTGGTTCTTTAATTTAGCTTTAAGCATAATTTCCATACCAAATTAATTATTCATCCGTGCGTGGACCTCATTTTCAAATTTTTAGACGACTGATTAGTAAAGCCCAGAAATTAAAAGGCATGAAGATACGTGAGAGGTTGAACATTTCACCATAAATTTGACTTTTTCCCGACTAGTTGTTTATTAACCATTTACAGGAATTCAGGGACAGACATGCATCCCATATGCACACTCCCTTCATTGTAAACCATTTGAATATGGAATTTTAAAACGCCAAATAAATGATAGTTATGCACTTAAATCTGTCGAGTGATAGCAAATTTATCTTGCACCCCCTTGACAGGTGCTCGCGCCCTCGGGGCCCGCACGTTGAAAATCCCTGATTTAGAGGGTCAGCTTCGAATTGGATTGCACTTTGATTCACTCACTATCTAAACCGTTTATCGTAATCAGGGTCGCGGGATTGCACTTTGACTTGGTGCTCAAATTCTGCATACAGTGTCACTGGTCCTTCTACTGTATTCATGCCTTGGGACTTTTATTTGGAAAGCAATGTTGCCTAGCAAAACGTTGTTACTATCACCGCCTTCACACTGGATTCGACAAGCTGAAATGTTAATTATGAAGACTTCCGCATAAACAGACTGCCCATGAAGTATGAGGGCTGAGATCAATATCGAGCCCAGATGTTGATCTGTAAGGTAAGACTGAGTTTGCTTGATCGCTAATATTTAACCCGGTGTTTTACACAGATAGTCGTAAAAGCAGCAAGCTAAACGCGACCTCGTAAGTAGCAGAAACCTTTACGGACAGCGTCAGCTAAGGTACGTATGACAGTGGCTTAACTGGTTTAACATTTACGCTGTTCCTAAATTCTCTCCTGTTTTTCCGTGTTTGATCTACGTTGGTTATACAGCTAACCACTTGCTTTTTCACGTCTCAAGTAGTGTGAAGTTAATTTAGATATGTATCGCTTGCAACTTATGGTGATACTCAGTTGAGACAGCCGCGTTGAAGTTAGACTCAGTGGAACGCAGTTTGCTATGGCTGTCTTGGGAGATAATCAAATAAATATATCAGTGAGACACATGGGGGATCGGGGAATTTAGTCAGCATTACTTAAATGTTCTTGCTAATGTAGAGGCGTGAATGAAAAAACGAACTATCAGTTTGACATTTCGTTAATGAAGAGGTCAAGTTGCTAGTTAAATAAATTGTATTCCATTAGGATATTGATATAACCCACTCTGTTTGTTTCTTTTTTTTATTATTATTATTCTCCCTCAATGAGAGAGTAACTGCAGTAAGCAATGTCTTTGCGCTTTGTTCTGTAGGTATTTTGATGGCTGAGGTTGAAAACCGCCTAGAGGGACAGGTAACTGTTTACTCAGTTCCAGGCTGTCCGCATTGTCAGCATGCAAAGAACACTTTGAAGAAGTTGGGATTACCTGTATGTGATGTGAATGTGAATCAGCACCCTGATATCCGAGGCCGAATCAAGGAACTGACCGGCCGCAGTACCGTGCCACAGATATTTTTCAACGGCGTTCATGTGGGGGGTAATGACGACCTCCAAAACCTGGTGAGAACCATGACTGCTGATAAGCAAACTAAACAACTGACTGTGTAGTGGAGGCATTCCAAGTTATAGGGTGATATACCCTGTGTGCACTTGGAGACAGCACTGTAGCGTGTTGTGATTCCTTTTGGCCTGTGAATAGGCAACACTAATGAGAAAACTGCATTTGTCATCCTCAGGCTCCTGATGAACTTGAACGCCTGATTCATATGGTACAATCACAGCCTCTGCCCTCAGATGCACTGCCTCTGCCTAAAGAAGATGACACAGACATAACCGCGAAGGAGGAAGGAGGTTAGAGCAACATTTTTTCCTATTGCTTAAGTGATTTGCCCTTACATTTCTTTCCTGGTTCCTCATACTTCACAGCTGAATAAGGCAGCAAGTTAATTATCAAAGAGAGCAGATGACAGAAGCCTTGAGAAATTGAGGACAATTAGTAGTAGTAGTGGTAGTGGTAGTACAGAAATGTCTTTACCCATATAGCAGTTCTACTGTAATATGTTGTTTGCTGTATGGAACAGTTGACCATCATCATAAGCACTGATTATTTTGAGGAACTTGGTAAGAATTAATCCCTGGAATGTTTACGACGGGTGCATGTTAAACTGTCTTTCTCTACATCACCAGTTGTTTCTCCAAGTATGCTCTGTCCTTCCTTTCCACTAGGCTGATTAAGCGAGTAAGGGAAACAGTGAAATGTAATATTGAGTGCAGCACCTGTAACGCCTGACCAGATCTCCTTGGTGCCCTTTCCACCCCAACCCAGTGTTTATCCCTCACATTACTGGCCTGCATGAAATTCATAGCTGGACAAATTGAATTTGTTTAGTTTTACACATCATGACCTATTTCTCAGAAATACAGCTTGGGTGTCGCTCCCTGGAAGAAAAGAAAACTGTTGTCGTGTTTTGTCAAGTCTTGTGTTCTGAACTGGAGACTCGTGAGGTGGTTAAGATATATATAAGTTGGGTTTGACTCCCTAAATTTCTCTTTGGATGAAGGCAGATCAACAGCATTCAGAGGAAAGTCGCGTATGCTGACTCTGTGTTGTTTTAATCCTGATAGCACTTTGTAAAAGTTAAAAAGAAAAAGTTTAAAAAAAAAAAAAATCTCAAGTAAATGTCTACATGGGCATAGTCTTCCACTACCTGTGAAAGCATGGCTTTCTCTGCCTCTTTCACAGAGTTTAAGTGTGAGAGGGATGCTTTTGCGGACATAGTTGAGGAGTTCAAGAGCAGCGGGCAGATTGGCACCCACTGGAGGGGATTGAAAGTATACAGAAACAGCTTCACAGGAGAGCAGCTGCTGAATTGGCTTGTCAAAGAGAAGGGTGTGGGTAAGTTTTTGCCTCTCTCTTCAATCAGCCATTGGAGAGAAACATAATCAACTAAAACATCTCCTAAAACAAAGCAGTTGAGTTTAGAAGCCTGTCATGGCCTGATTATTTGAGGTTACGAAAACATTGCGGTTTCCCCCTGTCTCCATGATCTAGTGTAGTAAGCATTATAATGACACAACTAAGTGGTAATGTTTTCATCACTCACAGGAACATCCTTTTAGACTGTTTATGGATTAGAGCAAATTTGTGTGTAATGGCCTAGTTTGATTCAGCAGTATTTTATACAGTCTTCTGGTCCATTTGTGATGCGTCTTAACTCATGACCAGGGCTCAGACCATAGTCTTCCTCAGTCTTTTGTCTTGATGTGTTTGGCGGTTGCATTGACCCACAGAACAGGCTAACTCCTCTCCCGTGCACTTTATAGACACAGAGAAAGCTGGTGAGATTGCTCAGGGCTTAAAGGACAGGAAGCATTTTAACTGTATAGTGGGTAAAGGGCTGGAGAGTAGCACCTTGCTCAGGCTGCTGGAACACGAGCCTTGCGCAGCACTCAACACGGGACAAATGGCAGCATGCAGCCCAATTAAGGGTACGTATGGTCAAAAGACTGACACTTGCCGTTAGCTTTGCTAGGAGAAACGAGCTAACACCCTTTCTTTAGAGTTTCTAATAAATGCTGTGGGTCTCGATGGTCGTTGTTCCTTTTCTGCAAAGCTTTTGCTTTATGCCATTCTCCATATAGTGTTTTCCTACCATGTGGTCCCTTCCCTCAACCCCCTCCCTCCTCCCCAAGTTTTTGCTACACCTTCTACCTTTAAACCTGCTTGGCTCTGCATGTAACCACCTAGGTTGTGTCTCCTCTCACCCTTGGGACTTCTTGGTACAACCAAGCCTGTGACCTCTCAATGAAGCACTCAGTATTTTTCTTCACAGCTTGAAATGTAAATAAGCTGTTTGCGATATTGCAGCTTATCTTTAAGCGCTGTTCTTAAAATATATACTTCAATTATGTGTGTTTACTTTTTTTTTTTTTTTTTTTTTTAACAGCCTCTGAACTATCAGAGCTCCTGCGGAACCTAATACTGAAACTCTACTCAGACCACCTTTCTGCTGATGGCAAGGTAATGTAGAACTGAATCATTTTCAGTATTTCATGTCTATCACATGTGAAGCCGTACTGAAATTCATTCAGCACCATTTAGTGCTCTTTGCATTGACAAATGCACACCAGTGGAATGGGCTTGAAAAATAGTAGGCAGAGTTTGAAATGTGAGGGGGTTGCACGTTCAGACTCAAAGGGGCGTGTCTGGTGTCTGATGAGTTTCTGTTTCCGGCAGACGGTGGATTACAAAGCCATGTCTCGGAGTCCGAGTTTTGAGCATTACTGCGAGTTGGCTGTTCAGCTGCAAAGAGTGGAGCTGCTGTCTCTTAGCCGTGAGGAAAAACTGGCCTTCTTCATTAACATCTACAATGCTCTGGTCATCCACGGAAACCTGCGCATTGGCTTCCCCAAGAACGTGTGGCAGAGGTACAGGGTAAGAGCATGTGACAGTCACTGAACTGTATATGTATGATTCTGCTTAGGAGGAGTTTCATATTACTTCTAGATTTCCAGTTTATACAATAATCATACTAGGCTAGAGACCCCACTCTGAGAAGTAGGCTTTCAAGGTTGCATTAGTCAGTTACAAATGTTGCATTACAATCATCTAAAAAAAACGCTGCATTTCTTTTTTTCTTTCTATTTTTTCTTTTCTTTTCTTTTTTTTTTTGTTGTCCACAGACAGAAAGGTCATGTTTTTCCATAAGTCTGTAATGTAGTAGACCCAAGGTACATATTTTCTGTTATTTCTGTACATTCATGTGGACCTTGAGGGCAGTATTAGTCATTTGCATGCTTATGGTTTGTATGTCTTTGTTGCAGTTTTTCAACTATGTGAGCTACATGATTGGAGGGGAGGTGTTCACACTACAAGATATCGAGAACGGAGTGTTGCGAGGAAACAGAAAGGGCGTAGCACAACTGTTGAGGCCCTTCTCAAAGAGTGATCCTCGATTGCAGGTATTTGTCAGTCTCTCAGTGTTGTCCCCTCCTTCTCAAACCTGTGAAAAGCTGCTGTGGACATCTGAGTGCAAGTCTGTGTTTTGTTTCACCGTCCACCAGGTGGCACTACCTGACGCCGAACCTCTTATCCATTTTGCTTTGAACTGCGGTGCAAAGAGCTGCCCACCGATCAAAACCTACACGCCGGAGGTACGGTTTACTCTTCTTCAAGAAAAGCATTCACAGATAGTTTATTGTTATACAAGCAGAATGTCTTTTGTGGTGCGCTGTGCCGATTGAAATTGAATGATTTGAAACTATGGGGCCTGTAATAGGGGATAGACGGCCAGCTGCGCACTGCTGCCGAGGCCTTTTTGGAGAATGATGATGGCTGCATGGTGGACACTGAGAAAGGAGAGGTGAAGCTAAGTCAGATCTTCAAGTGGTACAAAGCTGACTTTGGTGGCACGGATGAAACGGTTTGTGAAGAATGAAAATCCCATAACACAACTATTTTAAAAACCTCACCTTAAAATGACTTAAAACACACACACACACATACACACACCTTTATGGACTCAAATAGGCAGAAGTAATAAGTCATTTGGATTTTTTTGTTGTTGTTGTTGTTCTTGCAGCTACTGAACTGGGTTTTAAACCACATGGGCGAGTCACCAAAGAAATCAAGTCTTCAGAGGATCCTGTCTGCAGGGAATGTGAAAGTCGGCTACATACCCTATGACTGGACCAACAACGGCACAGAATAAGGCCGCATTTCAACACTTCTCTCTGCTGTTGCACTACTTCAGGGTTGCCATCTGTCACGCTTCATAGATTCTGCGGTAGAGGAAGTTTCCCATTGACCAAGTGTGGCAGGAAACTGTGAAATCCTCTGCTTCTCTACTAAGATCACAAGCAGCTTCTCAGTCCCGGAATTAAATAGAAACTTAAAATGACAAGGTCTCCCGCTCCTCTTGAAGGAGATGGCTATGCATTCACCGCTCACCCCGGCTCCCTCACATCCCAAAGAGCGACTCGATCTAGAACTTTCTCATGCTCAACGTGTTTACCGTATTTTTCGTTGCGCTTGTTTATGAAATTGTAATGCATTATCATTTCAGGCGAGTGTAATTGTCAGAGTTTGCTGTGTGTCACTAACTTAAGTCATTTATTTATTTATTTATTTAACTGATTATGTCCTAATGATTGCAGAGCTCGTACTGTTTTATCAATGGGAAAATAATTTGTTGATCGTTTGTTCGTCGCTACGGAGACGCAAATGAAATTTCTCAATGTTTTTCGTGAGAACGGTCTGCGAAGTTTCTCTGATCATGACTTTTATCTTATCTGTGTGTGAAACTACGTCAGGCACCCACCGCTCTTTTGCTCTGTCTTTGTTTTTTTGTTAACCCTTCTGTGAAAGCCATATTGTAAAAGACAGAAAGACTTTGTTGCACAAAACCGTCTGCAATTAGAAGCCTGTCTTTCTCTTCTAGTCACAGAACACTGCTTTGAGAAAAAAAAAAAAAGTCATAGATATGTTCACTTGTTAATTTTTTTTTTTTTTTTCAGAGTTTCAGACATGAATGATTCTGTGTTAGTGCAACACTAAGAATTTTTTTGGTTTGTAGTGCCACTTCATCCACTCGAAATTAGAATAAGCTTTTTATTCAAGGTCATTTTGATATGAAATATGTAAGTTAAGGGTGTTTTGTTGTAGTGATTCTAAGGCCTAGACTGTGTCACTACGCTTTGATACTTGACGGTTTGTTGATTGCATGCATCTACTTTGTCTGTAATACAGAAAGTTCTTGAAGCCTCATATCCTGCCTTTGAGGTTGACAGTCAGACTGTACACCCTTATGATGAATTTCTCAAGCTTATTCTGTGGCCAGACAGATACAGATCGATAGTAGGATATCATGTTTGTCTTAATCTCCATTCTAATCGTGCATGTTTTTAAGAGTAGTTTCTGCATGTAATCTGGTCAAGCTTGATTTTTGTTTTTCTAGCCAGTGCCTTCAAACCTAGCATGGAAGTCTGAATCTCAGTGACCCCACCCCCCCAACCTTGTTTAATATGGAAAACCCCAAACTCTTCTCATTTTACTAACCCTTTTTAATTAGGTAGGTAATTTTTAAACTTAATAAAACACTGAGTTCCTGGTTTATCATGGCCGACCGGTTATCGTTGCTGCAATAGGCATGTGAACGTACAATGATTTGAAATTTAAAAGGTCTGACACTTTCCTATAAAACTCAAACTTACCTCGTGTATTTGTACCTATCAGGAAAAAAGTGACGCAAATATTAGTCATTACTGTGCTCATGCTCTTGCATGGACTGAATTTGTATATATCTCCTAAGCAATACATGATGGATGGAAGATGAATATGCAATATTTTAAATAAAGTATATCAATGAAATCAAGGTGTTTTTTCCCCATGTGTGATCGCCTCATTAAACAGTTACTTTTGGTATATATGATGAACACGACAATCTTTCTCTGTTTTCTAAATCTTTGCTTCGCATTACTAGATGTTGAATTAGTTCAAGTCAAGTCTTGGATCTTAATAATTTTTCTCCAACACTTCTCCTTTCTCTTCCCATGCTTTAAGTTCTTTTGAAAGCAAAATGGTTTTAGGTGTCATTTATGACCATCTGCAAAAAGCTGTAGAATGCGCATTAAACTCTAAATATCATTTGTAACAATTATAAACCAGCAAATTATACCAATGACAGTAGCACTCATACTGTAACACATTTTCTAATGGTGGTTATTATTATTTTCTGTCAAATACTTGACATCAGCTATAGGCATCATTTTGGTAGAGAAAACCCCCTTTGTCCATATGTCACAGCCTGCACCTTGGTTTGGACTTTTGTTTTGAAATGTCTCGTGCTCCTGTTCTGTGTCTGTCTCTGCCCCTCACCTGATCCTGTTTTGTTGTATTTATTAAGCTCGTTTCAACCTTGTTAATTTCCACCAATTAGGTTTCTCCAGTTTAGTTCTCCTCTTGTATTTAAGCCCTTGTGTTTGACCTGTCCCCTGTCTATTGTTTTCATTTGAAGACACTGTTTGGCTGCACTGGTTTTGTTCATGTTTGCACCTGTTTGTTTATCTGCGTTTTGTAAGTAAAGTCCTCCCTTTTTGTTACCACCATCACTGTGTCTTGTGTTTGGGTCCAGCTCCACTGCACGCCTGACACCATACTATGAATACATGGCTCACAAAAAGTGAGATTTAAGTGAGCAAAAGACCAAGATCAAACTGCACATCTGTAAATCGAAAATGATTAAGGCAGTGCCTTCCAAATCTAAGAGAGTGAATAAAAGGTGACTGAATAACTCCAAAAAGAAAGGTGTAAAGAGAGAAGAAGGTAGAAGTTAAAACCAAGACAGCTGAATATGGATCTTGTAATCCACTGATGAGAATGAATGTGGTTGTACCATGACTTCTGAAAGTTAGCAAGATTTTAATCTGGTTCTTATCTGTCTAGTCTTCAAAAAACAACCTCTACTGTGCCATTTGTTATGCGACCTACTGCTTTGATCAGAACTGCACCACCTCATATCGTCTTAAACATCTGAACCATTTTCAAGTACTGGTATATGACATCATTTGCAGATGTATCTTTCTTGTAATACATACATCTAGGATAAAATACAAAATGTACTGCTAAAATACACTCCATGTTCAGCCAGCTGGATGACTCCCTGCCTTGACACCTTTTCGCAGTGAAGTAAAACTGCCTTTGTTCCTGCTCTGTTGTTTTATTGTTCAACTGCCAAATGTAAAATGACATTAACTTTTTCGCCAACATTCAAATGGTTTCTTTTCAGCACATTCTAAGGTCTATTAGAACGAACATAGGAAACAGTCTACCGTGTTTCCCTTTGGAGGACCACCAGAATCTGGAGCAGGGTAGTTCCTGTATGTTTTAATGAGTTTTGAATGTCTTTTGTTTGTTTATTTATCTGTTTTTGTTTGCTTGATTTTGGAACATTTGGATTTTCATTCATTTTTAGGCTTTCAAATATTTATCTTGTGTATTTATGTTCAAGCACCTTTTATATGTCCATACTATACATTAATTCCAATGGTTGTCCCCCCCTCCCATTTTTCAATGGTCTGTGAAATATGTAGTAGGGTAAGATACTGTTGTGATTCCAACTATTGAAACCGTTTATTAATTTACTGAACTCTTGGGGCAAATGGATGTTTATTTAAGAACTCAGTGAACAACTGAGAAAAACTGTAAAAGGTTGCCACTGAATAACACAACCAACTAAAATGTTCTGAGCATGTTAAGTGGCCATTCGTTATAACAAGTGACAGAGGACTATTCAGGGACTTTTTCCCTGCTTTTGTTGTTGGGTTCAAGTGAATTTGCTTATCAAATGAGTTAAAGAGAACCTGTTTTTGAATCTACTGATAAACCTACTTAGAAGTGTGCCCACATTTGCTTAGGAGTGGTGACTAATATTACATCAAAGAGCATTTCACAGTTCACCAGCATGTACTAAACCAATAGTACTCATTTACAATGATGTATCTCATCACCGTTAATATTTCAACTAAAACTCTGTTCCTGTTATGTTGTTACTGTAAGAGTACTGTGTTATAGAGACAACTACTTCTATACACCAAATGGGGCTTCTAAAGAATATTTTGGCACAAAGTGGACACATTGACTTTTTATTCCATACACTCATGAATAATAAGAACTCTTTTTTGCAGAAAATACAATATCATATTTGATGTAAATTGTGATCTGTTCAGTTTTGGAAGGTAAATTCAAAGTAATGTAAAGCAAATTATAAGAGTAAGCTTGCTATACAGACATAAAAGCACGCAGCAAAGATGAGTTCTTGTCCTAGACTTGCAAGAATCTACTACTGGCAGATAAACATCTATAGCACTGATCTCACATGTAAAATACTGGCAAGACATGATCTACAAGGAAAAACTTTGAAAAAAGTATCCCTTGGGTGTCCTTGAACCACCTACCTCTGAAAAACTTTTAGTTCAATTACATTACATTCTCTTGGAAGATTTTTTTTAGTCTCAGAGCATCATGTCAATAGTTTCGACACAAGGTAATTCCGTTCTTTCGGTCAGTGTCTGCACTTAACCAGCTTTTGAAAGGCTTTTTTGAAATCCTCATTGAATATGGTGTATATGAGTGGATTGACCAGTGAGTTGAAGTACCCCAACCAGGTCAGAAAGTTTCCCAATTTCCTGGAGGGTGTACATGAGGAACAGGTGTTGGTAATCACCTCCTGAATGAAGAAGGGCAGCCAGCAGATGACAAAACCTCCCAGAATAAGACCTAAGGTGGTAGCTGCCTTCCTCTCCCGTCTTTCCCGTGTCCCCGAAATACGATGTCTGTGAAGGGACTTGTCCCGGCGCCAGTCGAACGGAGAACTCTTGGCAGTGATACGCACATTGTCCCCCTCAGTAGATGGCTCAGACCCGGACCTCTCAGGAGGGCTGAGTGTATCAGGGCTCTGGAGCTCCTGGTCTGAGGACTTTGGAAGCATGTGTCCATTCATTTCTGGATTTCTGAGACAGCTGGCACGTCTCTTGTGGTAGAGGGATTTAGCTGCCTGGTAGATCCTATAGTAAAGAATAAGAATGAGTATGAGGGGGATGTAGAACGCTCCAAAGGTGGAGTAGACCATGAAGCCAATGTGGTCGTGCTTGATGAGACACTGGGTCTCATTGGTGGCTTTGTGGTGTCTGTAAACTAGAGGTGGTATGGAGATGAGGACAGAGAGGAGCCAAACTACAGTGATCATGAAGGCAGCTCGTCGAGAAGTCCTTTTCTGGGAATACTCCACTGCATGAGTAATGGCGCGGTAGCGGTCCACAGCAATTGCAGCAAGATGCAGGATAGAGCAGGTACAGCAGATAAAGTCCACGCTCAGCCAGATGCTGCACATGACCTGACCCATCACCCAGGTGTCCGTCACTATGTAAATGATGCTGAAGGGCATAACCAGGATGGCCACCAGTAGGTCAGTCACAGCCAATGAGCAGATGAGATAGTTAGCAGGGTGATGGAGCTTGCGGGTGACGATAATAGCGGAGATGACCATTGAATTCATGGTTGCCGTCAGCATGGCCACCACGGAAAGTGTGAGGGAAAGTAGGACCATCTCAAAGGACGTTTCCCCAAACCCCACCCGAGAATTGTTCACATTTGTGCAGTTTGGAGCCATGCTTTTGGACCAGATATTCACATGGAAAGAGACAGGGAGAAAACAAAAGAAAAAGAAAAACATACGATTGATGATTCACTGTATTAAATGATCGCTTGACTTTGTTCACAATTTGCTCAAATGACACAGTGTAAAAACATTTCATTTCATTTTAATCTGCCATGCATCAATTTGAGCCTTTGATGAACGTAACACGATATTATGAAGAATAGCAGAGCTTCATCATAACCTCTTCAATGCCAGTCAGCTCTCTGTAGAGAATAAGAATTCAAAGTGCCATTGTTTGAGCCGCTGACAGGATCCAGCATTGCATGATTTGGACACTTGACTCTTCCTACCTGGAGAAGTGCTGTTCATCCATTTGACTGTTTCTGTCCTTTTGCGTCAGAGGAACTGTTATGTCATCGAGCCATTATGTCCTCACAGGTCGACCAAAGAGGTGAAGATGGTGCATATGTCATCAACCACCAACAGGTCAACGTCTAAGGGTCATAAATTAAGAAGTGAGAGTTTGTGTTAGTGTGTCAAAGGGACCTTTCCCTCTGACGTATCATCTTTTGCAGGAACAGGGCCAGGAAATTGATGCCGAGCGGCATGATTATTTATCAAAGAGAGGGGCTGTCATTTTTTTCCTTCTAAAGCAGACCATGGCTGCTGTCTTTGAAAAGGAAATTGGGATGAGTGAGGCCACGGAGCTCAGACAAAAGAGCTCACAGGGACACTCTGATTTGAAACATTTCCCACTTGCTACAGCAGTTGGTCAGGGCACACGGCTAATTTTCATTATGGATAGAATGTGTTTAAGTGCATCCGTTGCATGCTCTGCTTCCCGACTTGTGCCATTACCAGGGCACTAAATGGAGCTTGGCTGATTATACTATCAAAGGGAGAACTAACAGAGGGAAAAATGAATTAAGCCGTGAAAGGATATAGAGCCAGCATATATAAAACATTCACAGTTCAGCATGATTTAACCAGAATTTTTAGATACACAAGAATGCCACATCCATATCATTTTCAGCACCTAATTTTCAACCAGAAATTGTAAAGAACATTTAAAGTGAGCATTGTAGACAGTGCAACAGTCACCCATTTATTTTACTCATCCATAGGCCATTCACTTATTACATACTGAAGATATTGTACTGGTAGCGGGGTGTTTCGCATGATGCCTGATATATGATTTCTCATACCAATATCATGAATGTTACAATATTATCTCCTTATTAGCATGTGTGGGCACATTCTGCTATGATTTGTGTTACAGAGGAGTAAAAGTCAGAAAAGAAATGAACTCTAACAGCCCTGATTCCCAATCAGATATGTTACAGTATCTGTTACTTCAGATTAAGAAATTTCTGAAAATTGTTTCTAGGACAGGTCTACTTGAAGTCTAACTTGCAGCTATCTGTAATTTTCCCAGTTTTCCCATGATTTTCTCTTATTCTGTAGGGATAAATGTGTTCAACTGTTTAACTTTTATATAATGGAAGATGTTGACTGCTGTTTCATTATTTTGTAGACACTCAGTGAATTGTAAATTGGGCTAATTCCTTGTGGAAACGCTGAAGGACTGACCATAAGAGATAAAATCAGTGGTTTGAAACGTACTCATTGTAAAGCCCAGGCTTCCTCTTCTCATCATTTTCCAAAGGGATGACTGGGTATGGTTGTCATAGAGACAGGTTTTTTTTTGGAGGGGGGGGGGGGCTTGCTCCAAGGGAAAAAAAAAACATGTAACCCACAATTTACCTCAGACATATTCCACCACTCAACCTACAAGTTGTTTTAGCGCTAATAATCTCAGCCAACAGCAAGATAATACTGATGCAAAACATTTACTGAATGGATTTCTTTGCAAAGATGAGGCTCTTTTCATTTAAACATAACTGTACATCAGGGGTCAGGCCATCACTTAATATTTTTTATTGTACAGTTGACAAAACCAAAATAATGAAATATTCAAGGCTGTCCAGTGTGAATATTTCAATAACCATCTCCTGAATTGTAAAAAAACTCACATACCAACATAAATTCTGAGATCAAATTTATCGAGATCAAATATTCAGCTTGAAAGAAAAAAGCAATGTACAAAGGAACACTGAGTATGCCAGCCTCTACTGAGGGTATTGAAAATAATGTAGAAATAGTAGTCACCAGGATATTAGTATTGGACAACTACCTTCATTAGCATCAGGCATCCTTGAACCGTGTATTCTTTCAACACAGAATGTCATTCTTTTAAGATAAATCAGCTGGATTCTGAGCCAAAGACACTCTTCAGAGATGAGGCAGTTAATGGAGTGGATGAACACAATGCACACTTGACGAGATGTTGAATTGCTTATATTGATTAGGCAGTCCTTTTCAATGAGAGGAGAAGAAAGTTAATGATTGGTCAAGTTTATGATGTCAATACAGATCTTTAAAATATACAGAAAAAAGTTGTCCTCAGTACTTTCCATGGCTGCTTTTTTGTACAGTGGTAGGAGTTTGAGAACTAGGAATTTGGGCAATTTACCTCAGCTGACAATCTTGGAGAATCTTAATTCTCTTTGCTCTCTCTCTCTTCTCCCTTACTTGTCAACTAATGCCTGGAGCCTGAGAGCAGGATGGGTTCCCTCTTAAGAGCAGTGTGTCTTTGGTGTTTTTACCTCTGGGAGGGCTTTCTAGCCTCCATTTCTGTCACCTTTGTCAATCTTAAGCTTGAAAAAGGAGAAGAAGGAAAAAAATGGCCTGCCATCATTTTGACAGAAAGAACAAAAAAGTCTGTGAAACCCTTCAGGAGTCAGGCAGAAGGGAAACTTGTTTTTTACAATTTAATCAAACTGAAATTATGTAAAGAAGTTACATGATTTCATTTTTTTTTCAATATCTAAGATTATTAAGGAGCAATATGGTTTGTTCACAATTCTGGATCATACACTCAGACTACCTGTTTAAAGTCAGGTACGAAGATGTAAGGGAACTATACTAATGTTATTTAGACGTCCCTCTACTCCATAATGCTTTATGGAGATACAGGCTGACTTCCACCTTAACCATGATTTGGTTTCAACACGGCTGCCATGAGAGCCAAATGACTATATATATATTTATGTAACTAATGTATTTATCAGCAGTGTACCCAGTGGCTTTAAGACCACATGTGACCCCACTGTCATAATCACAGAAATGATGTTGTCCAATCCTAAAATGCATCAGCCTCTCGCTAATCCATTTTTCACTCAGACAAATTTTGTTTAAAGTTACCATAGGTAAGACCATGGGTATAATCCTTTTACATGGGCAATACTGTCCTGGGGGTCATTTTATATGACTGGGAATTTAATCTGGACTACTTGAGATGTTATACACTCATCTCTAATGCTATAAATGAGTCAGCTATATTTCTCTCTCTCTCTCTCTCTCTCTCTCTCTCTCTCCCTCTCTTCTTCACTTTTTCTCTCTCCGTTTCTGTGTGTATTGTTATTTATGGTGTATATTTGTGAACGAATGGATGTGGAAGGTTGAAAGAGCTTCTCTAATTACACTGTAAGCAAGGCATGCTTGTTCGAGGATGAATTCAAATTAACCAGCTCAGTGTGCCCACTGCATACTAAATGTGTCTAATGCATACTTCCTTTGAACTTCCAGGATGACGCCAGCACTAATCTATAAAGCCACCGCTGAAAACAATGACCAGATAATATTAATTACTCTTACAGGAAATATGCCATAAGAGACACAAATGTTGATGGTTTACGAAAAATGGATGAGTCAGAAACGAATACTAGTCTAAGCACGTTTATCCTGTGCCACATTTTTCCCTTTTTTTCCTCCACATTGCAATGTTCTCAAACAGAATAGGCTGAATAAAATCTATTTATGTCTGCAAAAAAAAAAAAAAGGCGGGGGGGGGGGGGGGGGGGGGGCTAGAATAATACATCCATTAGCAGTGAAGGGACATTTGATTCATAACATGCACAACAGTTATTGCCTAATGCTGACAATTCAACATGTTGGTAATTGCGGTAAAATCTAAATTACAGCCACAAATGACTCGTGTAGCAACAGAGGCTCCATGCTCTGCTGCTACATTCAGGGAAGTTTGACATTTCTAGGGCTGCACAGAAGCCGAAGGGGATATTGATCATATAGAAAAAAAAAACAAGTTCATTTTTTATGAGAGCACTTAATGATTGCTGTTTCCATTAATGAGCAATTGACATCAGTTTCAACTATAAGGGCCAAGCACTAAAGTAACTGAATGAGCACCTGATAAAGAAGCTAACACTTGCCTGAAGAGAAATAGAGGATCACACAATTACTACACTAAAATAGATGCCTTTGAGTTTTCCAGTTAGAGGACCTCCAGTGAAATCTGTATTCCAACGTTGCAGTTATTGACACGGTCTGCCACCTTGAACAGAATCACTTTTAGGTGCAAACAAGCTAAAGAGAAAAAACATCTGTAAGAAATTTCAGTTGACTACATTTCTTCTTCTGTTCTATAAGGTCTGCTTACCTCTTTCAATTACAACTGTTGAATACAATGACGATCATCTGTGATACTGGAGGGACAGAGATGTATGATACATTTGGGTAGCAGACAGTTAAAGTGAGCATACAGCAGACATGTGGTTTTTTTGGATGAAAGCAATGCAAAACAGGTTCAGAGGTATAGGGTTTCATCCCCTGCTCATATCAAAATCTATTTTAGGACATGATCGTGCTAATCTCTATCACTGCCCCACATCAGGTGACAGTATTTGAAATGCTTTTGTTGGTGAATACAAAATGGCTTCTGTCTACTGAATCGATTGCGTTGTGAGCTTCAGGAATCGTTGGTTTTTGGTTGTCCGAGGAGCTCACAACAGTGATGAAAGACTGTTGGATTAAGTCACATTTGTATCAGAGTTTTACAGTGACTATTCCCAATCAGACTTCTTGATGTCTCATGTTGTAAGAATTAGACATGAAAGAAAAGGCTGATTTCTTTCTTCACTTCTACTTCATTTCTTTGATTCCAGCATTAGCAAAGTATCGAGGCTTTAATAGACAGGGGCTTTGAGTAAATCCGTCTTTTCTGTGACGCCCTCCCAAAAAAATAGGATTCAAAACCATTTTCAGACGATTCTGATCTCCAAAAAATGAAAAGAGTTTTCAAAAAGCATAGCTGAAGTTGAATGCCATATTCCAAAAAACGGGTTGATATCTTCAATATTTAAATAACAGATGACTGCTACATTATCTGTATATATATATATATATATATATATATATATATATATGTGTGTGTGTGTGTGTGTGTGTGTGTGTGTGTATATATATATATATATGTGTGTGTGTATATATATATATATATATATATATATATATATATATATGCACACACACACCTTTCTATCTATCTGTATAGAGATATATACATAGATTTTATCAGGCTCCATCTAAATGTTCACCAGAGTACTCTGTTGCAGGAAAGCTACAGGAAATGTTGGAAATGATAAGATCAGATCAGTTTGCCATGCAACTGCATTCAGTTCTGCCCTGGTATGAATTCAGACCGGTGTCTAATGAAATGACTTTCGGTGATAATGACTCCTCTTCACACACTGACAAACTGAACCTATTTCTCTGCTCTACGAGGTTTTCAGCGCTGGCAGATGTTTCTGTGCAGTAAATTAGTGCATGACATAAACAGAATTTGTGAGTATTGACAAGTACATAAGGCTAAATACACAGGCATGCAAAGTGATGCAGATTTTTTTTACAGATTAAATGAACTTGTTTGCATGATCTCAGAAAAATACACTATACATATTTTGAATAGGAAACACCTTATCTGGTGGTACTCTTAACAAAGGAGCCATTTATAAACGTAATGTGGGTATATGAATAAATATTCATTCATTCATGTGTTCATGAAGCATAGATCAATTACAATTTGGCAATTTTAGTTGTAAACGAAAGTCACATGTTGTAGTTGGGGTAAGAGGTTGAGCTAAGGTCCAGTTATGATGTCATTACCGAAGCTGACTCAAGTTTTCCATTAACCCAATAAGTTCAGGACTCAACAGAACGTATCCATTTTTATATACTAACTGATAAATGATACCGGGAGATCCATTGGTTACCACATGCTGTGCAAGCATTAGCTCATTATTTTCATATGGTGTGCATGAAAATGTTGTTCACTATTCAGTGTTAATCAAATGCTAATTAGTCGATAGTGATATCGTGTCTCATTATGATTATTTTAATATCGTTGTTGTTTTTCCTTATTATCCCCTGGTTCATAACTTTTAAGAATCAAAACCATAATATAATAGAATCGACAAATATGTTGCTGTATAGACGACTGTACTTTCAGGCGAAAAATGTCAAATCTATAGGCTATAAAGATATCTGCGTGCGATTGTGAGTGTGAGGGACAGTATTTTGTACTGAATTCTCAAGGCATCAAGAGGTGTCATTTTGAGTATTATCCTAACTGATAAAGCTCGATGCTGGTATTATCGGGGTAGCTCGCTGGGTATATTCCCAGATTGAATATCTGATAATATTTCGATCGACAGAGGAGTCGGGATTCTCTTGCAGAATCAATTTTACACAGACACTGACGTTTCCAGTTAGGGCACAGAGCGTAAGGCTAACTTAAACTATTCTAGTGGATCCTTCTTGCATTAATCTTTTGGTGCACGTCTCTGTATGCCAGACGTCTGTCATCAAGTTTCTGTGTAGCCTCTGTATTAACTGTAAACACGAATCCATAAAATGTTCACAAGAACACCTCAGTCTGTATTACGTTCAAATTACATAAAGAAGTAGAAACGTGCGGACCCTAACTTCAAATACAGTCGCAAAACTTAACATTTTGTTGTGCCTTACAAAATGATGTTTCATTTCGTAACCTTTTTGGAGCACTGTAATGCCTTGCATGCCACCACACGATGTAAACTGTAAGCGAGTGGTGGATCAAAATAGCATGCTTTAATAACGGAAATACATTTTTGATAGCTTATCTGAAGGACATTAAATCAAGAAATACTTACACAGATGTGATATTAATTATTCCGGATCGAATTGTTTTCCCTTTCTTGCGTCCTGCCTTTGTATACACACATGGGGTTTTCTGTAAGCGAGACTCCTACGCGTCTGAGTGAGATGCACTAATCTGCCACCTCCAAAAAAGTATCCTGCTTTAGCTGACCAGTTGCGCGCGATGGCACTTGCCGCGCAATCGCAGACGCGGATGGATAACCAAGAACGCACGTGTAACCCTGTATACTGTTGGCAAAAATTCTTTTAATTACAAATAAATATTGTCTGTCACACAGCAAATATGAAAATATAAACTATGGATCCTATATATTTCAGAATTGCTAAAACGATAGTACTTATGACAGTATTTATGATATCTTATTCATTGACTAGGAGTTATTCTGTGCTACAGGCTAATATTCCTTTATTTATGTCCCGTCATGTCCCAAATTTGCATAACCGTGCTCTAATTAATTTACACTCCCTCCGCTGCACTGCTCTATTTTTGACAGCACTTTTTTGAATGTTCATATTCTCTATATGAATAGTATGCTATACATATGTGGTCTGTGTTGTATATGTTACATGTTTTTGCGTATATGTTGTATGTTGTTGCGCATATGTTCTTGTGCCGATTGCCAAGTCAAATTCCTGTGTACCTTGCACATTCGGTAACTAAAGTCATTCTGATTCGGTTTCTGACCGTGAAATACAGACATATCTTCCTCCCAGTTACCACATCCCTGTTCTCAACTTCATGCTTGCACCCAGATGCCTTCGCACGCACACGCACGCACGCACACACACACACACAAGGTGATGTTGTTCCTCAGAAAAAAAAGAGCATTGGCACTGTATGTCCCATGTGGCCCATGTGTAGATTCTTGGATTTTTACACTGAGGATTGGGACATGGTTTGATACATTCCTCATAGATTAGATGGGAGTCCCTAACCTCTCTTTTCCCAGTGACTGTTTGGGAGTATAGAGGCACTGCACCAGTGCAGTAAAGTGACTCTACCACCTGCTAACAACCTCATGTGTTCAAATGTCTTTCCCATTATCAGTTGTGACAGCATTAGATTGTTTTCTTGTTGCATAAACCTCAATGAATCATCTCAATATAAGTGTTATACTTCATTTGCTTAGACTCATGTATTCAACGGCATTGTCTGGATCCAGAATGAATGAATGAATGAAACAACCTAGTGAACAGCGTAGTGAATGGTAAAGCAAACAGTTGCAGATTGGAGAGTCGTCAGGCTAAGATGATCAAATAAAGTTATCCTAATCTAATACTGAAACCACAATTATCTTTCCCAAACATTGCCACTGCTTTCTTGTTTAATTCAGTGTTTTCAGCTGTATCAAATGAGGTTTTGAAATCAATCTGTCAAATGTCACACTTCTTGATAGAGGAAAAAAGGGGGTTATTTTTCAGTGTTTTTTCGGTGTTTTGGGACATGTGGATATGGAAAAGAACAGTTTGTTATTGTAGAAGAATGTTTGAAGGGAGAAGTTTATATTTGTGTGTGTGTGTGTGTGTGCGTGTGTGTGTGTGTGTGTGTGTGTGTGTGTGTGTGTGTGCGTGTGTGTGTTTGTTTGTTTGTTTGTTTGTTTGTTTTCTTCTGCTTTAACATTGAGGTGAAATGAGGACTCCCTGACACTGACTTTTGTAACTGAGCCAAAAGAGAAAGTTCCACTGCAGTAAGCAACCTTCCTCTGGTTCTCTTCTTTTATAAAGAATTGTGACTAACTCCTTCACACTGGGGACAGTTTTGCCACTGGAATGAATGGAGTATTTGAAATCAGTGGGTGTCATCTTTGTAATAACTTTGCTGATGTTATGGTGACAAACATTACAACACCATGTTCATAAAAGGTCTGAGTCATGCCGAGTGGGATGTTTTGAAGAGTGTAAAGGCATTGAACAATTTTATAGTTTGGAACAGACATATTTCTCAAACACAGCTGTAACAATAATACAACTGATTTATTAATCTGTGAGGAGAAGCAACGCTAATGATTTTTACAAAAAGTTGTAAATGCAGATGTGTCACAGTTACAAGCTATACAATATCATATTTACATGTTTTAGACAAGAATAATTCTGCTGTCTCTTATGAACATTTTGGATATCGTTGTGTAATATTCCTCGTTACTTATTATGAATGATGATCATGGTCTAGCCCTGCGATGGACTGGCGACCTGTCCGGGGTGTTTGCCCGCCTTTCGCCCAATGAACGCAGGGATAGGCTCCAGCACTCCCCAGGACCCTAATTAGGGGGTGCTGCTTTGAAAGTGAGTGAGTGAGTGAGTGAGTCAGTGAGTGAGAGATCATGTTCTATGACTGACCCTGTTTGTTCCAGAGAATTTTTATAAAACCTGAAGTGGTAAACAAGAAGTGATAATGCATATTAATCTAACTGTACGGCCTTTTCTGCAACAAAGATAAAAGAAGTAAAAGAGGAAGCAGAAATATTCTCAGCTAGTCTGGTCATTCACGTGAAAAAGGTTAAACTGTCACCGTTAATGACCTTTGATTTTTTTTTCTGTGCATGAGCTGATAAGGTCTTTTCTACCTGGTGATCTGGTTCTATTGTCTACTCCGTATGGTCATTGTGCCTCTTGTAATGTTTTTGGATGCTTTCAATGAATGAAGGACAATGACTCCCAAAGGCAACCAGTGTATGACTGTGTCATCAGGGCTAACCTTTTTCCACTCATCCTTGCTGCCTGCCGTCGGTTTGCCCCGTGATGAGGCCAGCAATGAGAAAAACTGGTCAATATTCAGACTTATTCATTGCCAGCATTGGTCACGCCACCGAGGTATTTTTTAAAAAAACAACAATTACAATGAATCGCTGTAAAATTCAGAGGCCTGATTGATGGCATCTTTGATGCTTGGCCGGAAGAGCTGGACTAAATCCAAGCAATAAAATAGTGAACTTCAGATTAGACATCGGGGTCTCTTGGTGATGCCGCCCTCTGAACATAGCTGTTAGCATGTACTGGCCATGAGGGTTAGATGAACCTGAGCATCAAGGCAGTGGATCTTTGCTTTGCTCGGACCTCTGGCTGCGTCCTCAGCCTCTCAGATGTCAGTCACTGTAACAATCTTTCGAGCTCTGTGACCAGCATCAGTTCTGTTTTGATCAGCCTCTTTCCTTTTTACACTCTTTGTCAGGTATTTGGGTGTGGGGTGAAAATGCGTTTTGCATTTGAAATCCGTCATTCGGGGGAATACTTTCCGCTCTGATTCCGCTGCTTTTATCTTTTGCTCGCACCACAATTTGTGACCAGACAGAAAGAATTAGAGAGCCGTCGAGACAATGTGCTCTTCAGTGGGCAGCTTTTGCATAATAGTGTCATTTTTTATTACCATTATAATTGTTATTATTGTCAGGATGGCACTTAACATATATTTCAAAGAGCTCATCATCACCTCACTGCCAGTGTGACTAAAACTATATGCAAATAGACTAAAAATCCAGATATTGTATTATGTTATAAAGATTGCTGTACCCCACTACGTTTATGACCTATTTATTTATGACTTATAACTGTCTTTGTAGCATTGTGGTAATGATCTTTCTCATTGATGCCTCTGCATAACTTTTAGACTGAATCCTCTATTAGCAGATATAACCTCAATTTATCATCTCTAAGAAATATTTGCTTCGAGAAACAATGTATGGGAACTATATGGCAGTAGACTTACTGCACATAGCCCTGCCCAGAATAAAATTCACAAGCTATTATAACTGCAATGGAAACATTTGAGGGTTGTTTACTCAAATCATAACTTTCAACAACTCAAGGTTATTCACAACAAGAAGTCTTTCCTATCTTTACATGTACATATGCTGCAATTACCACGCCTACATTAAATTAGCTTCTGAAAATGCAGAACATTCTCAAACTGGAGCAGCAGGCTATCATGACACACAAGCCCAAGTTTGATTTCCGTGAAGCTCAACGTGACCATATGTAAACAGCCAGATGATAAGGTAAAAATAGACAGCAGCGTTTAATGCTGTCATTACCTCTGTGGGGTGCTGCACAAACAGACTAATGGAGCTTGGCATCTCTTAAAAAAGACATGCTGAAGGTGGAAATGCAAAGTACTTTGTATGACTGTAAAGAGAAATCGAATTTAAGTGCATAACTCCAAAATGACTGCATTTTTAAAACGTGTCACTTAAAGAAACAACTGAAGGAGACGTCTGATTGTCTCTCCTAAGACGACCTGTTTTAGTTTGCCAGGCTCAGTAAACACAGTCTGTTTACTAATGAGGAGTTACGACTGCTAATTATAGCACTTTCAATTAGACATGCAAGACCTGTCATGACATTCACAACCATTTATTAAGGTTGATTTGATGATTAAGGATGGCAAAGAGAAGACTGCGAATGCAGTCAAAGCTTCGGTTTGATCTCCTCTTGGTGAGTCAGTCTGTCTCAGGGGCAGTGCATCCAAACATCACTCCTACCTGTTCCAGCTTTAATTCTTTATGAAATTAATGCTATAAATAAAAGGGTTTTTTTTTCTTCCTTGCTAACGACTTAGGATGTGTCAGTTATCGACAAAAAGAAGATGAAGCAGATTGATCTTTGGATGTGATTTCAAAGATTCAACCTTTATTACTGAGCTTAAGAATACATCAGCTGCAATGAAATTGGAAGTTTCCAAAGAGTTTTTGTCTCTTATCATCCTTTTACATTGCTGCTAGGAATGCAGAAAAAAACAAAAATAAAATCATGACGCACAATCCACCTGTTTGGGTTCGCAAGGATTGCAACTCTCGTTTCCTCCGAAGCTGAAATGCGGACAGAAAGAGGCATGAACCAGGTTTTCCCATCATCCTTGACAAAGAGTTGTTACTCAGCTACTACTAGGGCGGGTACATAGACTGCATATCCCCAAGATGAGAAAAAATCAACAACAATGACATCTGTGCTTGTTGTACATGAATGACACCTGGTTTGTTATATGAGCATAGATCTCGTTTTAGGTTGTCAGATCTCATTCCTATGAGACTGTATTAACAGAGTTACTACTGTAAGAGAATGCTACAAACTGAAATATGAAACGTTCCTTTTCACTGAAGCCTGCTTGTAGAAAAGCAGGCTCAACTTTACTACAGCAAAAATGTTCATGCAGCATTGGTTTGTAATGTATCTACACAAATGCTCACATGGATGTCGGCGACACTGATCTGTCTGTGGCGCTTCAGTTCAGAATATCCAGTCCCGGACTAGAGGCTTGTCCATTGCTTTAAGTAACACCAAGAGGAGGACTCAAATTTGAGCAACCTTGCACTCAATAATGTATCTAAATTATTAATAACTGCTAAGCAGCGGGTAGGCAGCCGACTGGCACCTCTTTGTAATTTAGCATAATCACAGTATGTTCATTCAGGTGTGATTCCTATCGTCTCAGCTGGGGACCACTCTAAGTACCCAGTTGCCCCTTTGACAATACAATTATAAATAGTCACTTGGTTTCTGAATGAGGATTGGCTGCATTTTCTGCTTCAGTAGGAAATTAGCAAAGTTTATGCAGTAAGCTCATGGGTAACTGGAGCTCACTGAAACACATGGAACACCACATTCTTTCCTCTATCTGCGTTCTAACAATGATCTTAATGCCTCTTCATTTTCACAGCAAAGAGGAATTGCAATGAGGCTCTTCATACCAAAGATGGTTGCTTCTTTGGAAGAATAATACGACTGGAAAATATAACATGCAAAGTTTGAAATTAACATAATGAATCAGATTCATCCTACATCTGAAGCTGAGTCATAGATTAAAACACTGTGGTATCATCTCAAACCTCCAAGGAGAAAACTCTTTTCACACAGTGTGGTTTGTTGAGTGCACAAATTCAATTCAACAAGGGATGTAACAGTCATAAACTACATATTTCTGGGCCAAATAAAATCAAGCAGGCAGATGGAATTAAAAGACTTTAAGGTACATATGGGTTAAATGTGCATCTGTCTTCTGTTATACCAAACTTTACTTAAGAATGTCAAACAAGATATGAGAATATAGACATAGGAGATTTTTGGTTTAATTTTAACATTTAAACGTAATTACAGGTTGAGCATCCCTAATCCGAAAATCTGAAATCCGAAATGCTCCAAAATCCAAAACTTTTTGAGCGCCGACATGATGCCACAAGTGGAAAATTCTACACCTGAACTCATTTGCCCATGTGTGGCCCTGACGATCTCTTGGCACCAGTTTGTTACTTACCGTCATCAACGCCAGAACTAAGTGCATTATTCACTGTGTGTACACTGTGTGTTTTGCTTATTCTCTGCTTTGTGGTACAAAGATGTTGCTGAAAATGTCAAAAAAGAGCCCCAGGTACCCCTACCGGTAACAGTGATAACGTCGCAGCGCGACGCATTACTCACGTGTTTGTGGTGATGCTGCTGTAAACAAACTGACTATGCTGCCAGTCGTATAAAAGTATAGCACATACAGTTATGTTCAGTACGTAATAGGCCTACTTGGTAATGATACTAAACAACTATGTTACTGGTTTATGTATTTGCTATGCAATACTTTTCATCGTTATTTCTACTAATTAAAAAAAAAAACTTTACTGTAAAACAGTAGGCCTATGCCATGTTACGCCGGCAGAAGCCTCATACATCTCATGTTTACTGCGTCTCTCTACAGGTTTGTAACCCAGGAGCAATAGGCTATACCATATAGCCTAGGTGTGTCGTAGGCTATACCATATAGCCTAGGTGTGTAGTAGGCTATACCATCAAGGTTTGTGTAAGTACACTTTATGATGTTCGCACAATGACGAAATTGCCTAACGACGCATTTCTCAGAATGTATCCCTATCGTTAAGCAATGCACGACTGTGTTCCAAAATCCAAAATCCGAAACACTTCTGGTCCCAGGCATTTCAGATAAGGGATACCCAACCTGTATTTGTCGATGTAGGCTATAATGCAACTCAGAGACGCTAAGTGAAGAATCATCTGCAAAAACAAGCATAGACAAAATTTGTTACAAGATATTAAGTGCAAAAAATTCCACAAAGCTGCATGAAGACATTTTTTAAGAAAAACGGGAGGGGGGGGGGGGGGGGGGGGGGGACTCCCTTGCAGTATGACCTGGGAAAACGCTTAACAGTCAGCGTTTGGATGCTGGAATCTTCTTCAGTTCCAACAGAGATCATTCAATATAGGCTGAGGAAAGTTTTTAATTAGCCGTAGAAAAATCTCACTGTGCCACCACTGAGTCATGTTTGCCTCATTAAATATATATCCAAAGAGTGTGAGTACTGTTAACATGTAGCTCCATTCACATTCCCATGGAGTCTCACTAATTGGCTCAATACATAGCTAGTAAGAGCCTTAACCTGCTGCGAAAACTGCAGTATGTTAGCTTGGACTGTGTGCTGCTCATTAGTGGACACTGAGAGCAATATCATGACCCACATATTGTCTCTCTAAGGTGTTTTATTAGCAGAGTTCAAGGCTTAAAACCAGTCGAGTCATGCATGATTCTATAAATTAGAGCATTATCTAGCCTGAGAGCACATGACACAATGAGCGCACAGACGTCAGTAGATCCACGCAATCTAAGTGTTATGACGTGTATATCATTAGAGCTGTAGAAACGTTACACTTGAAAACACATAAAATGGTTTTGCGACCAAATGTACATTTTAATGAGATCTAAACCAAACTGCACATTTTTGCAATCCGTATTTTCTTTTCTTTTCCTTTTTTTAACAGAGACAAAAGCTGTCAGTGAAAGCAGAAATACAAGTGCAGACACTTGCGGTAGGTGGTCTATTTGAGGATGCAGGGCCTGTGGTATAAAAATCTTTAGAAACATATGTGATTGTGAGCTTCTGAAAAGGCAGGATAGGACGATGATCAACAGGAAGGCATGTGACCTCTGGATTTCCTTCATTTAACCAAAAGCCCTCTGTAAATTCAACAATCTCTTTCTCTTACAGACTGCAAACTCACTGTGAGGTCCTGATGGCCACTGTTATAAGAGTGGAAATCTCTTTTTATCCAGTAGAGCCACGACATAGCACAATAGCTTCAGAATACATTAATCGTTACCAGTAGGCGATTTGTTATTTTTTAACAGGGGGGATGGCCCAATGGCCAACAAGGGAGATGGCCCAATGGTCACTGACACTACCCTATAGAGTATACAAGGGGGTAACAGGTAAACAAGGGGGATGCATTTTGGTCATTTTCCTAACAAGGGGTATGGCATCCCCATGCATCCCCCTACAAATCGACTACTGATCATTACCACAAAGACTAACACTGTCAACACATATACCAGTCACATCCCAGTCTAAGCCTATCTCTGCTCCAACCCATCGGGTTTCTGATCACAGATCTAACCAGCATGCGTCCAGCATGCGTCCAGCCTCGCTACGATTTCGTGACAACATCCAATTATGTTTCCTCCATCCAAATCTTTAGTGGTCTCAGACAACAGAGTCTTTGCAACATTGTGAACTAGTTGTACAATGGCGTTTGTGAAGAACTTCTGGAGGTGATGGAATGGATTGGAGCTGTTTAAAAATACAAAATGGGTGTTCAAAGTAAAATTAAGATGGAACCAGAGTTGTAATAAGGACTCAAATATTAACCATAAAGACCTTGTACATGGGTAAAAAAAGGAGAGGATTACAGGAATGTTGAAGTGACACTACCACAGTTTTGAGCCTGGAGCAAAATACAACATTATCAGAAAATCAAAACAGCCATTGAAATTGTTTTCTCCAATGTCAACAAAATTCCTCAGTCTATTACTCCATGTTCTATTTTTTCCTTAAACCTTGAGAAACCCATTCTCTTTGTACGCACTTCTCTTCTCTCTGCCCTGTAGATAAGGTTTGAGTTGTACTTGGGCCAAGACCTCTGTTACAAACTGTTTCCTTTCTTTAACTCTCCACATGCATCTTCACAAACAATTTGTTTATGACTTGGGAGGTTGTTTATGTCAACTTTTTTTTTTTTTTGGTTATTTTTTTAAGGTCACAATTTTGTGCTGGGAACACAATGTATTTCCCAAACTCTTCCCCGAAAATTCTGAGCACATCCATGTGAAAAAAAATATCTGTCACTTGAGTGGGTCTTTTCGAGGCAGTGAATAGCCCAATTCAAGTATAATTACAGGAATCCTGTGGAGGATGATGTCATCAGCCAAGTCATACCCTATATCCATTGCCTCCGATATGAAGGCTTCACTTTTGTTCACTTATCAAATGCCAAGGTCAGGTACTTCTATGGCAACACCCTCTATGACAGAAATTACACTTGAAATGAGAGGCGAGACAGGGCTGAGTCAGTTCCTACCGATACTGTACAACACTCAATTCAAAAAGTGACGATGAGTGAAACAGATGTGTCAGTTTTCATTAAAGGTGACCAAACACCTGTATCAACACATCAAGTCTATATCAAAATAGCACATACCAAAATTTGTTTATTTGTTTGTTTTTTCTTTTCTTTTTTTTTTCTTTTTATTGAGGCATTGTTTCAAACTTTGATATTGCTCTCTTTTGTGACTGTTATACCGATAAACAAGCTTGGCACCTGGGTTGATTGCGGAGAATTAGGTTGCTTCTCCTGTATTTCATCTTGCAGCTCCAGTTAAGCAACTAAGCAACAAACCACTTTCATCAGTGGCCCATGCAGACTTGTGTTTGATCTCAGTCTCCAGGCCGTATTAAAAGACTACAAGGACCAGCAGCAGCCCTGTCATTAGTGCAGGCACTTTCATCTCCAGGGCCAGCTTCAAAGCCTCTGCCAGACCCTACCATTCACAAATGATCATGTTAATGCCAACTTGGTACAGTCAAGGCAGTACAATGCAAGTGTGTTGAGTGTGTTGAAAGTTTACAGAATAATGACTTTATCTGATTCATCTGGTACTCTGTGTAAGAGGATTAGGTTGCCCTGCTGGGCACCATATATCTGGGTGACCTAAATAATTACATAAATAAATAAATAAACTGAATACTGAATATATTACAGTATCTTGAATTTCTGTGAAGTTGTGTGTCATAACTGTGAGTGTCACTTTGGGTGATTCATCCTTCTCACAACAAATTATATAATTATAAAATGCCAGTCTGCCATTTCATATAGAGAGAGTGTGGCGGTTTTTAATTATATAATTCTTTATAACAATTATATAATTTTCTAATTAACACTGCAGCACAGAGAGAGAAGAGCCGTTTGGGAGTCCAAATCAATGACTCTAGTAAGACATAACAACCCTTGGACCATGATGTGGTGTGCCCCCCCTTCCTCCCTGTCATCTCTCTCTTCATCGTCATCCCGATGGCTGCTGCGGCCTCATGGCTTCCTGCACTGCTGTGGCTGTGTCATCCACCCTAACTGAGCCCATCCTGTCTTGTCATCCTTCATACTGCCTACTAGTTGTGTTTTCATGTTCATTATCACTATGTTGTTTTGTAATTTGCCCACTGGGTTGGCACCTATTGCACGCCTGGCTGGCCTAGAAGGGGTCTCCTCTCTCTGTGGTCTTTCTCAAGATTTCTCCTATTTTTCTGTAGCGTCTGGGTTTTTTGAGGAGTTTTTTCTTGCCCGCTTTGAGGATCAAGCTAAAAGGGGTGCCACCCTGCTCTGTTTGTTGTAATCCTGTGAGCATGTAAAGCCCTTTGAGACTGTAAACAGTGATATTGGGCTTTAAATAAACTTAAACTTGAAATTTGAAACTTGAGAAAAAAAGTGCTCACTTTTGACTGGAAGGGAATTATCGCTTTATTATCATTTAAGGTAGGTCCATTTTCCAGATCCAAGTAGTTTAGAAGGTAATTATGGAACATGTGGATTCCTCTGATGGAGGAAAGCATAGAAAAAAAAAATTGCATACTGATATTCAATACAATTATGACTAATTCGGAAGAAGCTGATAAATTTCTGTGGCAGGTGTTATGATTTTTGTGCCAAAGAAAAAAAAATTCCCGTTAGTTTACACAGGAGGGTCTTTATGACACATTGAGAACTGAGGGCTTTGTTGTCCCGAACCCTCCTGGTGGACACATTAGGTAATTTCTCTGTTTGGGTGTATATTTTGAGGAACCTTGAAGAAAACAGAAAAATTCTAGGTTTTCCTCATTTTAACAGATATCAAATAAAAATTGAGCCTCTTCATCCTCAAGCTTGCATTGATACAACTGAATTAACTGTTGAATTAATCCAATATGATTGTTATGTAGATTTGCGTTATGAATTATGCATGGTTCAGCAGATTGAAAAGTGTCCTTGGTTAAAACTGATTTAATGTCACAGCAGAACAATAGAAATTATTCGTATTTCTTTCTAGGGCAGGTTTCATGATTGAAAATATGACAGTCTATAGATAAGGCTTGGAAATGATGAGCAGGGCTCTAAAATTTCAGTTTCGTTTGATGGATTTGTGGCTGTTTAATATACAAGAGAAAAGCCAGTTCACCCAGTCATCACAGCAGCAAATCTGTAACTAACTGACCTCTGTTGCTTAGCTACCATCAATTTCCATATGTTTGCTTCCCCATTCAGGGAAAGCTTTGACTGAATAGAAGTTGAGGTGGGAATGTGAGGAGTAATTGTTGTAAAGTCCACTGGATCCCTGTCTGCAATGCAGGCTGAGAAAAGGATAAGACGCTGCCCCCAAGATGCCCTTAAAACGGTGGTTACCACAGTAACCACAGTTTTCATGAAATGCTTAAGAGCTATGGCCACACAGATGCTGATATCACGTATGAAAATGCATAAATAACAAATATCTCTTAATTATATGTTGCTATTGAAACTGGATTGTGGTAATCAGCCATAATTTTCATATATTCTTCAGATGTCTGTGGGCCGCTAATGAAAATGGAACAGGGATCGATGAGGTGGTTGATGACTGCATAAGCAAGCATTTTCAATGACACCACCTGATGATTACTATTGAAAGCAGTGGAACTCAAATGTAGATGTAGATTCATAGTAAAAAAAAAAAAAAACTCTCTTTAAAGATTCACTCTTTGCGTTCAATAAATGTATTTGGGAAGTGGAATGGTGCATTTGATCCCTGGGACTGGTGGATGACAGCTCACTCTGTGCTGAAAGCCCAACACTCGCATATCTGTGGGTTGAATGGAAGGATTTTTATTTCAGTTGAGAAAATGTTCAGAAGAACAATTATGCAAACAGGATGGCAGATTCCGCTTTACAGGTAGGCAGACATTTGATTCTTGAGGAAATGTCTTTGCGTGATTAGATGGCTGATATATATCATAGTCTTGGCTATAATCTGTGGATTTATCATTGATTCTTTTTTGATAAAAAATTTTTTGGTAAAAAAAAAACATTGACTGAGAGTCAGCCTACAACATGCCATGAGCAAAAAATATATATATTACACAATTATACTCTGGGAATGATGTGATGTGGAAAAAGTCACATAACATGGTTATATCTTCACAACTACATAACATTTTCGTACCTTTTATGACCCCTTACAATGAACCCAATTTTTTTATTGCCTGGCAACTGAGCTCTGGAGGTATAAAACTAATCCCTGTAATCTCTGCAAAGGGAAACACTGAAGATGGTTAAGGTTGTGAAAGCAAACATTTGGTAAAAATATTTCCTACGTTAAACAGCTAAGATTATATCAAACTAGGAGACCTAGAAAGCTTTCTCTCGCCCTCATCCGTGAGCTAACCTTTCAGTATGAGCGCAGTGTGTGAATATGCTGATGAAATTATGGTCATGGCCACTGTGTTGTTCAGTTTATGCATTGCAATCTGTATCTCTGATCCCACAGGGCAGATGTTTTAGGAATTAAATATAAGGTTCTCTAGATATTCATCAGCACGTTAAGCTCTGCCATAGTTCACGTTTGCATAATGAATGAAAGGCACAAACCTGGGAGATGCTGTTTGTTTTCTTCACATGAGATGACCTCTGTTTTGTTTTTTGTTTTTTGTTTTTTTTTAAATGGTATTCACAACACAATCATTTATTTAGACGATCAGTCTTCCAATGGCAAACAATAGCTGATTAATAAAAAGAAATTGTGGTTACTGCATGGTTAATATATTGATGGACACCATGTTATACACTTGTCTTTTTGGGGACTGTAAATTATCTTGGTTGTCTAAAAAGTCAGGAACCAGGGAAAGCTTAGGAACCAGATTTTTCTGTGTCACCTACACCTAGTTTCACACACACACACACAAACATAAACACGTGCACACACTCACTAGACCTAACATGTGTACTGCATTGCCTCTTGGATGCGATACCTGTGAGAAAGCCAGTGATCACGATATTCCCACTGCTCTAAGGGAGAGAGGTCTGACAGGGGCAGCACTGGTCTAGGCCTGAGTGAGGACCAGGTTAGAACAGGTGCAAAGGCAGAACTCACTGCTTCAGCTCATGCTTCCAGGACTAATTAAGTTGAGGGGCTTTGTTTGGCTGGGCTTGGTTACTCTGGCAGACTAAGGGAGCTCAATGTGCAGGGCTTTGCCTCAGAAATGTAATGAACATCATCTTACTCTCTCAAATCAGCCACCCTTTGTCTGCTTCCATGGGAAAGGGTCTTCTTCACTGTTCCCTTAATCCTGCGTGTGAGGCCGGTGCTTTACACAACTCCTTTCCAACACCACCCCCCCGCATCACGCTGTTCTCCATCCTTCTCTTTTTCTCTTTTCTATCCATTTCTCTCTTCTTCTCTCCTTCCTCTTTCTCTCTCTCTCTCTCTCTCTCTCTCTCTCTCTCACCTTCAGCATGTGTGTAAAATCATTCCCCTTCTGAGTCAGAACTTACTATAGGTGTGACTTTTGAAAATGTTCTTCATGCCACAAGAGACATAAAGCACTTGCACTTCTACTGCTCTGAGCTCAAGTCAGATTTGCTTGATCTAAGCTTATGGGACGGCCGCAAAATATCGCTGGTGACATATTCATATTACAATTCATATCAGAGCGTGTTCTATCAGCAAGATCATAGAAGCTGCTTTATTTTATTAACATCATTTTGCACAATGGTGTGTCTTCAGATGCCTCTGATCCACTTTAATAAGAGGTCTGAGTAAATCTGAAAGCACTTGAGAAGGCTTGGTGCTTTGTTATGAAAATTTACAGAATTACACAAGTCAGACGAGAACTTCCTTGCACCCATTCATTAGTGACTGCTTGGCTAGATTTGATTACACTTGAATATCCTGGGGAGGATGTTTTTATCTTGATCCTAAACACTGCAGATTACACCCAAAAGGACATTATTAATAGGTCAGCCAGAGATGACTTAATTTAAAGAAAAGCACCTGAACTTCAGTAAGTAGTGCCGCAACGTCACAAAAATGAAAATGTTTACTGCATGTGAAAATGTGTTTTGTATTTCACACACAAAAAAACACATATCCATATTTATGTTTCAGCATTTTATCTGAGAAATAGACCCTCTTTGGCACAATAATCTTATTTTAATCACACCTATTGTATTATGTCTCAGCTGTGCAGACCACTGCAGATGTTCACCCGCTTAGTCACTGACTGCAGCGATTTTCAGTTTCACAGCTAAAAAAGACTCTGTAGATTAGCACTAATCAGGGATTTTTGAGACTTGTGTTTTTAACAGTAGCACAAATGGACCCATCACAATACCAATCACATAACAGCTAATCCTCTCGTACCAGATGGTTGTCTCTGGCAGTGCACTCCGGCTTGTCCTCACACGTAGCATCTGCAGGGATAGAGCAGGTCAAGTCATGTTCCACAGATACACAGCAATCCTGAATTCGCAACTTTTTTTTTTCTTTTGTATTGAAATAACATTCAATTGAACTGGCATTTGAGTAAGCTTTATATTTTATTTGTAAAGTGGATGATTCTTCTTTTTGTCCTTCAACGTCAGCTTGCCATCGTTTCTTTAGGCACTTGGTGGAAAACATTTGAGCTCTTGAAGACTCACAAAATAAAATTTTGTTCCAGACTCCTCCACAGCAACTCCTCCACATATTCAGTTAGGCATTTTCGCTCTCCCCACGAGTGGGTGTCCGCGTGACGTGTTTCTGTGATTGTTCTTTAACGAGGGAGAGTTTGAGAAACAAAAACAAATGAAAATGTGACAAAGCTCCCTGGACATTTTGTAATTGGCCACTTAGCTGAGTCAAGTTGTAAACAATCAAAGGGGATTTAACTGAGCGGTGGAAGGGCGCTCGGTAAATGGAACGGACGTAGGGGAAAAGAAGGGTGTCGAGTTACCTCTCTCAGTGCTCTAATTACCCAGTGCTTCACTCCTCGCAAAGGCTGGGGCATGCCAAGGTGCTGCAGGTAATAGGCCTGGAAAGGGGTGGGATGGGGTTGGTGGGATGGGGGGGGGGGTGTAGGAGGCATTAACATGGATGAATAGTTCACGGGGGGGTGTGGGCTATAAATGCCGGCACACACCCAGCGTGTACCACAGAGGTGGGCTGATGATGTACCTGGGCACAGCATGGTCATCTTGGCCCAGGTGAGGTAAACAGTCAGCGTGTGTCCGCTCCTTCATTTTCGCCGTAACTCGTGGCGATGAGCTGCCAGGCCTTCGGTGGCGGTGCCGACTCCTTTACCACACTGACCAGCGACTCAGCGGCTTTGCCACTCCTCATGCACCACCACGCTGGAGCCACGGACTGTCTGCCCGTCACCAGTCACACTACCAACATGGTGTCGCCAGGTAACTCCTGCAGGATTTTCATCCCATCTTAATGAAGCAATACTCAGAGCCTCGAACAGCTAAATGAAATGAATATGTTTAGGGTTGAAGTTAAAGACTGCGTACCAAACACCCCCATGCGAGCGGGACTGTCGGTTTAACTTGACGCATCACATCTGACTCAGGTGGAAATTACAGCTTAAGACTGAGTTTATTTTACTATCCATTAACAAAAAAGTGAAACATTGGTTCAGTGTGATGGACCAGTGGTTGTTGTCAGGTCTCTGAAGTTCAAGAACAGGAGCTCCTCTTTCAGTGGCCTGTTTTGTTGTTGTTGTTGTTGTTGTTGTTGTTGTTGTTGTTGTTGCTTTTTTCCATGATGTGGTGCACATAAACAGGAAATAGGAATAAAACTCATTTGCATACTCTACGCACTGAACTACCTTTATGTCATAAGGCAGGCAGATACCAGTGATATATATGCACAGTGGAAATATATATATATATATATATATATATATATATATATATATTGTTGGGAGAGCAGCAGTTATACTGAGAGTAATTTTCCCCAAAGGCCCCCTGACAGCCAGTATGAGATGAAAAGGTGAAATAGAGAGGAATGAATGAAGAAAGAAAGAAAGAGAGAGAGAGAGACGAAGAGAGAGAGCGAGAGAGAGAGAGATGTGTGTGCCATTTGGTTTTGCGTGGGATGTCATTACGGGCCCAATCTCAGTGACCCCCCCCCCCCCCCTGCAGCTTGTCATCTCTGAGATTCTCCCGCATTATCTCCCGGCCACTTCTTCCCCTCAGCCTCCGTCGGCCTCCGCTGCCTCACACACTCACGCTGATCAAATGACCTTTTCAGAACACACAGGCTCCATCTCCAGCTCAGCTGCACCTTTAAACTAGTCAGTGATTGATAACTTGTCTTTTTTTTTTTTTTTAATGTTACTCAGAGTAGCAAGACTTCGCTGGTGAAGTGTATCCATGATTACCCATGATCACGCGCAGCCGCGCTGCATGCTCCTTGTTAATTGGTATAAAATCCACGTCCAAGACTGCGAAGCTTGACTACACAGGTCCACTTTAGGTACTTTTTTCTAAGGAAAATGTCCAAGGTTCTTTTTTTGGGGGGGAGGGGGGCAGGTTGTACTGTTGCATTTGCACAGTAAAGGCCTCAGGCACTTGTGGAAGATTTGGAATGACAAATGGTAATTAATTTAAATAAACCAAAATTATGTAAATGTGTTTAATAAGCTCAATTTGCACAGCTGTCACTTCCACATAGATAATTACAGAAAGAGACATGTTATTATTTTGACGTGTTGATAGCTAAATTAGCTTTCCTTTGTTATTCAGGTTTTATAGGTTTGTATTATAGGTTTTACACTCCACGTGGCTTTGGTGAAATTACTTTCTCTTGGAATTCACAAACTTGAATGATTCCTCACATCTGCGAGTAAGACTTTGAGAAGCTCCACAAAGCAGCACAATCGGTTAATTGTATGATTTCCCTCTAAGGATGGGCTTAACATTTGATGAGTTTTTCATTGTTTTTTTTGTTTTTTGTTTTTTTTTAAGTACGTGCTTTCTCAATAAATTCACTATAATTATAATCTCAAAAGAGGGTTGTAAATCTTACATAATGTCAAAATAAACTCAGTGATGTTTTGGGTTCAGAATTATACCTCTGTCTTCTCAGAAATTTCCAGAGTTGTGGCCTGATGTGGATTTGAGTTAAGGTCCTTATTTGACTCACTGAGGAGGCTGTATAAGTACATTAGTGAGAGGCCTTCTCGGTAATGGATTCACAGAACTGAGTATGACTCACCCTATAGAGTGTGTAAGTATTAAAAACTCTGCTGTCAGTTTTAGTCACGTCAACTGCCTGACTTGAAATGGAACCAATTCAAAGAGAAGAACTGAGAGATAACTGTGTGACATTATATGTCAATCCGTCTTATGTAACCCGTGTGCCAGAGGTTCGGCACGGATCACAAACAACCCGTCTACGTTTTTGGAACGGAAAGGGTCATCTTGAAATATACATTTTTCATCAGCTCTAATAGAATTACTTTGAGCATTAGGTACTGTGGGCGCTGCACTGAATGATTATAACCCAGATAAGATCATGACAGCAAGTGGTGCTGGAGGTCTTCTCTAACCCACAAGGTTGCAAAATTGATGAATGGAGGTATGTTCACCTCTCTGGGGGAATAACCTATGTCAATATACTCCGAGTCTTTTCTCCAGCACTTTTTTTTAACAATGTATGTGATGGTATCATTGATAGTTTGCTCTGCTCTGCTTCTGCCCAGTTCCCCCGGGTTTGTCCCTGGTCCAGTCCTCCAAACGCTCTCACATGCACCTGTCCACCTCTGCCCTTGGCAACGCTTCAGCCAGTCTCCACTATACCGTGCCTCCTTGTCACTATAGCAACCAGCAGACCACGTATGGGATGATGGCAGGTGGGTTGCGTGGATTTACTGCTCCTGTTACTTCAGTGAATGTTTCTCCTGTAGAGCCTATTTACGACTGTTTGTACTTTCAACAAAAGTCAATGGTGGTTCTGTGTGTGTGTGTGTGTGTGTGTGTGTGTGTGTGTGTGTGTGTGTGTGTGTGGCTGTGCGCTTATGTGAGTATGTGAGTGTTTGTATGATGACAATTTAGCCTTTGTTCCCAGCACAGGAAATGCTTTCAGCCAGCATCTCTCAGACCCGTATCCTGCAGACCTGTAGTGTACCACATCCCAACATGGTCAACGGAGCCAATTCACTGCAAGGTACTGCTCACACAATAGCACTCTAATCATGTACTGAGGTCATAAAAGCCACTGTTCCACGCATGGTCTAAAGATCACAGCCTAGATTGGATACTTATTTCAGATTACAGGCACAGCCTTTGTATGACAGAAGCAATATTTGTTGGGAAAAAAAAACATTCTATTCCAAATGCCTACAGTTAAATGTTTGGTTTACAACATTTACTGATATGATTAAATAAATAATGTGTAATATCCATCACAATCATTCTGGGTTTCACCAGCATTAGATGTTTAGAGATTTGTGTTGATAGTCTACCTGAACTAAAAATATTTATTTATGCTATGCCTCCCCCTACAGACTAAAACAGACAATATCAACACAGTCTTTTTAAATCTTTTTTTTTGTGTGTGTGTGTGTGGTTTTATTGTTAAGGTAACAATTACTCCAAGATAATCAATGAACAGGCAAGACACACTCAGTGATTATCAGTAGAGGTCCTTCAGCCTTAGAAGCTCACCTCTGAATAATGCTGTTTGTCTTGCAAATCATCCCACTGGAAACATATGGTTGCCAGGCTTTGGCTAAAGACTTCTCTGAACTTAAAATTGCCACAGCCTGTTCTGTGTATCATTGTCGTTGTCTTCTTCCCCTTCTTCCTCTTCTTCCCCTTCTTCCTCTTCTTCTTCTTCTTCTTCTTCTTCTTCTTATTCCTTTAAACATCTTGAAATGTATAGTTTGGTTTGATTCAGCATGTGTAAGCAAGTGCTCTGTGCCACAGGGAAAATAGTGTTGGAATAGTGTGGGGTACCATACTGTACGCAAGACACATACAGAAACAACTCTTGTTTCACATGTTATTGTACAGTTACCTCTGCAAACCCTGAAATATGGTAGTAATTCAAACTGTCTGTCTGTGGAACTGTGGCAAAAAATCCATGCAGTCTAATCAACCACAAGAGGGAGTTGTGCACTAAGAAACTGCCCTTGTTATGAAAAATATGCACATATAGTATAACACTGTATATTGAGTATGCTATATACACTATAGTTTCAAAGGGGTATTCAGAAAACAAGCTAGTCAAGCCAGGGAATTGTGGTGTAAATTTCATTGTGAGTGAATCATGCTTTCAGGGCACTCTGGTGACCCCCTTTCGCTAATAAATAATGCAGGGTTGGTTTGGGAGTCATCAGCTCTGGAGATGTGTCAAGACTGAAACTAACTAGCTGTCAGCTCTGTGTCAGGATAGTTGCCAACTCCTCTAACGTTACCCTCTGTGTCTACCCTCTTTACCCCAATGGTGGCCTAGCCCCCTGTCTGTACAAGTTTCCAGAGCATGGTCTGAGCGGAGGTTCATGCGCACTAAGCCACAGTTTCCCTCCGCTGCCCCAGGCCCTGCTAACAGACGAGCCTACCCTGGGGGACAGCAAGCAGGAGCTGCGCAGGAAGAGCCGCCCCCCAGAGGAACCCCCCGACATGGACTCACCCCAGATCCGTGAGCTGGAGAAATTTGCCAATGACTTCAAGCTGCGTCGCATCAAGCTGGGTTTGTCCTAGTTTTCACAACTCCATTTGTTCACTGTACCCAGTGTGTGGTATTACAATATATGTATGGAAAGTGCTTGGTGTGTCGAGAGCCTTTACCAAACACGAAGTTAACTCTGCGTTTTGACTGACAGGCTACACGCAGACCAACGTGGGAGAGGCTCTGGCAGCCGTACATGGTTCTGAGTTCAGCCAGACCACTATCTGTCGCTTCGAGAACCTTCAGCTCAGCTTCAAAAACGCCTGCAAGCTCAAATCCATCTTGGCCAAGTGGCTGGAAGAAGCTGAGCAGGCCGGCGGTGAGTGGCCAAAATGTGACTTGAACCCATGGTTCGCGTGAAGACACGCATTGCTTACCGTAAAAGTTAAAGATATGCTTCAGATAAGGGCAACACGGAGCAGCACAGAGATGGAAACTCTAGGGCCAGAAAGAGAGAAAATGTTTTCATTTCAGTTCCGGTGAGGGCACCTGACAGCTCCGAGAATTTGCACATAGTTTATGTGTGAATAATTTGTTCTGTTTTTCTCTCCAGCTCTGTTTAATGAAAAAATGGGCATGCACGAGCGCAAACGGAAAAGGAGGACAACCATAAGGTATGTCTGGAGCGGGAACTTAATACCGACCTTTGGCTTCATCGTCTCTGCCAGCTGATATTTTGACGCAACCCTTTATTTCATTTTTTATCTTCAGCCTGGGAGCTAAGGAGGCCTTGGAGAGGAACTTTATGGAAAAGAGCAAGCCGTCGTCACAAGAGATTGTACGCATGGCAGAGGGACTGCACCTGGAGAAGGAGGTGGTGCGTGTGTGGTTCTGTAACCGCAGGCAGAGGGAAAAACGGGTCAAAACCAGTCTCCACCACAGCTCTTTCCTGACCAAAGAGACCTCAGCCTGTAGATAGACCATTACAGTCATTCTCAACATCTCAACATTACCAGCAACATCTTAACTCAGTTAGGATTATTGCTATGGATCCCACTGTCATGCGGTTCAAAAGGTCACCCACACATGCACACACACACACACACACCCCCACACAGACAAACACACACACATATACACACACACACATACATGTATGAGGGACAGTGTGATATAACTCAAGAGGGCAGTCAATACTGCGAATACACTCAGACCATGAGCATCCATCCACTAACAATACAGCATTTCACCATATGACAGAACTAAAAGAAACGACAGAGAACATAAATAGATAAATGTGATGTAATTAAGCACTGTATTTTTTTTTTTTAGCTGTTTGAGGTGAACACTTCATCTGCCTGTTTCATTTTACCAGAAACTGATTTTCCAGAAAGTTCCACATTTGGGATAACAGAACCCTTTACACTGTCTTTACTTAATAACATTTCAATAAATCAGAGATGTTTCAGTGAACCAAACAATAATTTAACATGTGGTAATACAGCAATATTAAAATTAATATATTCACAGGCCATGTATTTCAAAATATTTACAATATTTTGCAATATTTATTTTAATAGACATAGTAATATATTTCAATGGATTGCCGATGTAAAAAATGACATGATCCAAACATGTATTCAGCCAAAAATGCTACAAAAAATATTTCTGGCAGATTTTTACGTGATCTTTTTTTTTTTCCTAAATCAGTCGTTTTTTACTCCAAAGAATGTTGTAATATGTACAGTTACACTGAAACATACCGCATCTCATCAACATAAATATAAATTATGATATGTCTATATGTTATAGGCATAATCAGTCAGGACTATCACTACTAGACAATGTTTCAAACCAAATCTCTGTATGCACACATACTGGTATGCATCCTCACACACACACACACACACACAGCGAGAAGAAAAAATGGGAATTATACACATCTCCCCAGTGAATGATCTTAATTTACCACCAGAAGAGTATACTACATAATGCAAGATCACCACTGCTCTGTCTTGGATGGGTTTTATTGAGGTAATATTTACTCTGATGTGTGTGTGACAGTACAGCAGTGAGGTAGAGAGGTCTGTTCCCTGCGGTCAAAACCTCTCTCGTATAAAGCTGTGACTTCTTTGTGAAACATGACATATTTGGTATGTATAACTGCAGTTCACTGTCATATAAAATCTCTATGAAATCGACCAGGTGATGTAATAAATACACTGTGATGTAAGATTTCTCTCAGGCATGCATCATGAATTCTGTATTTGGTTAAATGGGGGAAAAATACAAATTTGTTATATAAAACAGAGCCTTGGATTTTCCTTTTCTGTAAAAAAAAAAAAAAAAAAAGTTTCATATTTTCATATGCAATACTGAGCAAAAAGACCATTTTTCTTCTCTCTCAGCTCTGTGCTTGTGTAAGGAACTGCTTGTTAGAATTAATGGATTCTACTGAGATTCATTTATGAGGAGTCTCTAAAAGCTAATTACCACCTCATGTGAAAAAATAATGTTTGCTTTTCATTATGAGTAATGAGATCTAACTTAATGAAATCTGAAAAGACCTGGAAGGGAAGTGGAGCAATTGGAGGTTTTCACATTTTTATTGAAAGCTGCATGAAGCCAATAAAAAGACAGAAATGTCTACTCTCGCACTACTCGCAGAGAAGAAGCGTCAGATACGGTTTTAGAAATTTTGGTGACAGGTTTTTTTTTCAGTGAGAAGAGCTCATGTATTGAATATTTCTTCTGTGGAGGACTCATATATGTCTGTCAAAGTAGACTCGGTTGAGGTCAGTACAATTAACAGCACATTCTGCCAAATAAATATGAAGAGATTTTATTGAGTAGAAAATCAGATATCAACCACGCTGTTTTAGACAGAAACCGAGATTACGATAACAGAACCACCTTCATTTCAGTTAAAACATCCTATTGTGAGAATTACACGGTGATCTAACTAAGAATGAAAACAATACATTGGCACTCCAAAACAGTCATTTCTGATATGTCAAATCAACTTAAAAGATTATTTTTTAAATCCACGACAACCCAAGATTCATCGACAATTTCCAGCTCTAATAATGCATTAGTCAGACAATGAAATGAGTAACTTTCCAGTAACACCGATTTACTTCACAGCTTTACATTTTGGGAGCTTTACGTGCTTCCCCTCATATCAGTCTGTTCACTGACCATCATAAAAGGTACCATCAAACCAAAAATAAACACGAGAGAGGTGATTTGCCAGTGGCATCTCCGTAAGCATGATACACATGAACAAGATAGAAGATGGGATCATGAATAGATTTTCTCATGTTACGAAGCACACGTGCTGATGTACAGTGGTATTCATCTGCTCACTGTTACGGCTGTGGCGTGCATTGAACAGACTTCTCTCACAGCGCAATCTACACGGATAAACCCACGAGAAAAACGGTCGGTCAGTGTTACAGCGTTAAATGGCAGCAGCAAGAACATTTCTACAGGCGTCGTCGGACCGCGGGAGAAAGGCCTTCCGTGACGAAGAACTTACCGAACCCATTAAGTAAGTGCAGCTCGGTGGAATGTTTCAGCTATCGTCGTAAATATAATGTGAATATGTGAACTTTAGTTTTCCATTTACTGTTGAAACACCCATTTTTACCGTTATAGTGACTGACCTACACAAACGGGTTAGTGCTTCAGGTATAATCAAGCAACGATTACTGCTCAATTGTTTGGGCAAAAAAAAAAATTCACCCACTCAAACACTGTTGAGACTGGAACAACAGGTCCAAAATGGATGTTAATTAATGCATATTCTCATGCAAGACATTCTCCTACAAAAAAGGGAAAAAAAAAAAAACGCTTTCCAAACCCTCACTACATATTTACATGTCAGTGTTCAGAGTAGCGTCACTGTTTACTTACATCTGATATTCACTGTATCAAACCTAGAAAGATATAAAAGTTCAAAGAATGTTGAACATGTCATTATTCCTCCTCATTAGTAGACTCTGAACAGTGAAAGTCCTACAATTGATAGAAACCCCATGCAGTAACAGTGCAAATGACAAGAACAAATCCTTCCAAAAGACTATATTATGTACAAAATTACAAGAAGTACTATACTATGCTTCCAGAGCAGTGTGGTAACCTTCAAAATAAAGGCCTACAAGTAACAAAGGCTGGGGGGGGGGGGGGGGGGGGGGGGGGGGGGGGCGTCTTGGTCATTCAATATTCTCTTTTTGTCTGACATTCTCAAAGCTAAGTGACGTTAGTCGTTTGAAAAGCACCATTGATATAAAGAGCCTAACTCGTCCACAGAATCTTTTTGTGTCTAAGTCACTCCTTACCACACTACACTGAAAGCTCTTTGCATTAAAAACAATACGTTCCCTTATGCAGGATTGGGGAAAATCCTAAAATTTGATTCTCTTTATTAGTATGCAACTCTTGCAATAAGCAGCCTTGAAATCCCATTGGTGAACAGTCATGTGGTGGTGGTTGGGGGAGGGGGGGGGGGCGGGGGGGCTGGCAGGTGCAGACAGTGGGGAGAGTTAGTCTACTCCAAGGGCCTTCAGCTGTCTCTCTATCTCCTCATCTGAGATGGTGGCGGTCTTGGTCTTGGATGCACTATGGAGGCTCTTGCCTGCCGACGGAGCACTTACCATCTGCAAGAAGCCATCAGAGACATTCATTAGTGCTATAAGCATTTTCATAACACAAACCTCTTCTTCAGCCAAAAACGCAGCTGCCAGTCTCAGCATCCTGCTACTCAGCTTAAATGTCAAGTCTGAATATAGCAAAACACACACACACACACACACACAAAAAGGTGTTCATCTGACATGCCAAGTGAACTCAATTCACTTCATTCAGTGATCCAATCTGCTCTATGTGACTTAGGGATAGTAGATAAGGTTGGTTGAGAGAGAATGTTTGACCCAAGGGGGCAACACATCTGGCTGAGTTGGACGCACTGATTCTATGGCTCACATCACCCAGAGACAGACAATAAACACAGGATAAACTCCATACGACAACCAGCTGTGGTTGGGTGAAGGACCTGCAGCAAAACATTGTTGTTGAGAGATAACAAATAAAGAGAGGGAGAGAGAGAGAGTGAGAGAGAGAGAGAGAGAAAGAGAGAGAGATGAAACTAGAACAAAAGAGGGAGTTCCTTCTTACCTTTCTTGAAATTTCGATGCTAATCTCATCCAGAACCTGGTTCACAATGTCCTGACATTCCTCCTCATCGCCTGATTCATCAAAGATCTCATCCAGCGTGTCGTTGACTGAAACAAGAGTGAGAATCAGTAAATGAGAATGCCACCAGTGATTGATGAACAAAAAACTACTCTTTTTAGAAAAGACCAAGTGCTTATTGAAAAACGTACTCATATTTTCAGTATGTCCCATCTTCAAGTTCTCCTTCTGGAAGTCCTGCATTGTCTGCAGAGTTTTCTTTGGGTCCATTTTCTTATTGACAGCTTGCATGGTCTTAAGGCCAAAAAGAGAAAAGCCATCTGTCAAATTCAGATTCAGTTGGCTTACAGTGGGAAAACTAGGCTAGACAGACAGGGTCGAGAATCAAGAAGCATACACCGTACAAAAAAAAAAAAAAAAAAAATCCGTTTTGAATGCAGTTCAACATAAATCTAGACGTCTGTGCGCTGGGGGGAGGGGTACAAAGTAAGCAGCATTGTGTAAAAAAAAACATGCAGAACTGAGAGGTGTCTCTTTTACTGCTCCACAGGGTTTCCAACTGTACCTGATTATAAAGAATTATTTACACACACATGCTCTCTGTCACAGCCTCATTACACCCCATTTCTTATTTACTACACAGAGCTCCTCCGTGATTGACTACAACTCCCATGACACATCAAGGCAGAAATATTAATAGTTTCCTGCAGGATACATTTCAGATCTCATACATACAATACCAGCGATGACAAGTGTGGCCTGGTTTAGTTCTAGCCAGTATAAAGCATAGGTTAAAAAAAGGGGGGGGGGGGAACACCACAAATGAACACCCAAAGACTTTTGAATTAGCCATTATTAACATATTTTAAAAATCTGCAGAGACTGCTATTCATCTATGAGCCCAGTACCAGCTTTCAGAATGTAAAATTCTTACTTAATTCAGCAGAACAAAGAACGCTGCGTCTGAATTTTACAAAGCCAGAAATTAAGTATAAAGCAGAGAAACAGGAAGTCACTACTCCGTAGCGTAAACTGGGTCACATCTAACAGATCTAAGATATTCCTTAATGACAAAAAAAAAAAAAATCAATAATTCATAAAATATGCAGCAGGGAAATTCAGGTCACACTTTTTATTTCTTGCGTCTTTAAAAAGTAGCTCATTCAAAGCTACATTAATAGAGCATTACAACTGAAAACATGGGGAGAAAATTGTGTTCAGAGCTACATATAGTCCCTTAATCACCACTCTGCTCCCAATGGGTAATAAAACACCAAATGCTCTGATACAAAGCCACTGCAGTAAGGAGGCTATGCCATAACAGCACTAATTAGTCCTCTTGATGCATTCTTTTGAAGTCTAATGCTGTGTGAGGGCTTGTGCTTTTTCTGTGATCCTGACGTTAGCCCATCTACACAGAAGGAAGCACTGACATGGTAAATATTAATGCAAGCAACAACTAAATTTTTTTTTTTTTTACCTTGGCCGTAGTGGACATAGCTCCTGCCATCTTCATCTGAGAGTTCATGACTTTGGTCTGCGTGGACATGGAGGTGACCTTGGAGCTAACGGCATAGGTTCTGTTCTTCTGCTTCCTCAGCTGCACCAGTTGTTTGGCCAGGATTTTACATGCTTCTCTGTTTCCAGTCTTAGCCATTTTCTTAATTTCCATTTCCTGTCGACAATGCACATGTAAGTTTGCATCATCTACCGTACAACAGAAAAACAGGATCTACGGTACATGATAACGTCACAGCTTAGATCGGTTTCACTCGTAAAGGTTACAGGATGGATGTTTCAGACTAGTCTTAGAACTTTCTGGATGGAGATTAAGAATGGTGGTCAGCTGTGGTCTTGGCTAAATCCTTGTCTGAGAAACTGACTTAAAATAAACAACACAGTGAATATCACAAAATACCCTCTGTATCTCTGTATATATATATATGGAGTCACATTTACAAGTTCAAACCCAGACGTCTGCCTTTCTTTACTTAGCTAAACAAACAAAAACATACGCCCCTACCTCAAGGGACCCAATGCAAACACAATATTTGTCTGAAGCTCAGTGTTGGGAAAGCGTGTGTCTACGTAAAGTTCTCCCCTGGGACACCACACAACACAGTCTGAAAGCCAGGCAAGCCCATCAGCACTGTAACACTTCAAGAACATTACTACCAGTTACACTTAAAGGGCCCTCATACCAGCTACCTCTCCCTGCTCAGTCACATTTGCAGAGAGTCCTGTGCATAGGTCTAAGTGTGGTTGTTCTAGCAGAAATTATGAAATTTTCATAACTGTCATGTTTATCCAAAGGCCACATAAACATGCCAGAGCTCTATTACACTTAAAATTATTTAGTCCATGCATTAGCTAGCTGGGATATATACTGGTTAAATACTGTGGCGATTTTCTATCGGAAAATTCTGCGCTGGCATTGGGTAATAAAATACAATTATCAGTTTCTTTAGGAACAGAAGCAGAATGAAGAGAGAGAGAATGTCTCTACACAGTGGCTTTAAATGACAATATCAGAAGTGCTAATGGGGTGCCAACGCCAAAACAGCTTACATTTCACAACTCACGCTGTCACAGAACGCTTTCAGAACGCTCAGTGATTCCCCTGATGCGGAGTCAAAATAAGCTTGCAGCACAGCGCGACTTAAAACCGTCGTTAATGAAGACAATAACCCAAAGCGCTGGGTGATAACTATCAACGCTATAGCATCCCCATTTCTTCGCCCGAGCTCTCCTAATATCAACCTCTCAGGTAGAACCCCCGCTGAGAAAACTTCTTATGGGGAATTGGGAACGCATCAAAATGCCACGCATAAACACATATCGAGATGGCGCATAAACACTTTGGCTCTGCCCGTTAAGCAGAAAATGAACTAAATTAGCTACGCACAGACCAATCTACTGATGTCCTACTTCAGCACACATGTGCGCCTCACGATGACAAATGACAGTTCGCTGTGTTTGTGACTCTTTGCCTGTCACGTACCAAAAAGTCATGAGATATTGCGTTTTATGTCATGATGTGAAAGCTAGCAGATATCAGGGTCATAGATACGGTTATGTTGTCTGCTGAGTAAAATAGGAGCATCTGAACGTGGCTTCTTATTAGGGATGTTTTATTGCTTTGTCAACAACCAGGCTGAGCTTAATGCAGTAGAACTAGAATAAAAATGACAGAATAATGCATCAAAGTGTGGCTCCTTGTGACTGGAGATGAGATGATGGAGTGGAAACCGGTCATTAAGGACAAGAAAACACATCGAACTCCACAGGCTGAATATCACCGTACTGAGTCTGAAAAAATAATTCATCAGTAATGAGGTTACAACAGCTATATGGTTATATCTGGATATTAAAATATTGTAATAGAATATATTGATATGGTCAATAGAAGGAAAATAGTACACATAAACCATAAACATACAATGTATGGCACACAATATATTGCAGGTAGAATCTGATAATATCATCTGAGTATAGCACATAGATGTCTGAGGAGTATAGGAGCATTTGGATGATTGGGTTGCCCCACTACTTTTGATTAAAATTGAAATATAATACCAAATTATTGGGGTTTTTGTATATGGTTCAAGAGCAGCTGAGACAGACCCAGAGAATAACTAAAATTAAATTAATGAGTTGCACTGAAAGAATTGTGAAGATTGAGGGGGAAAAGTAACATGAAAATGCACTTTAAATTTACTTACAATTTAAAAATAGGTCATTGCCAACAATGAGACTTTGTGAGAATAACAAAAGAGCTGAAAACTACATTAATTAGAATACCGGTTATTAACATGAAAAAAAGATTCCCTTGGGAGGCAATTATATGAATTCTTGTTTATTTAAGAACAAGAGAGCCACAAGTTTCCGCTTTGAATTATTAAAAATGGGGAAAACATGAGGAAATGCCCTATTATTTTGTACAAAAATATGGCCTTAGAGTAGAATCATTTCATGTGAGGGTTGTCCCTCTGCATACTCTCAGGTTTACAATCATACATGTCCTTCCTCCAAAACCCAATTATCTTACTCACCTACATCACAGATAAAACAGGCTACAATCCCTTAAAAAATGGCATTTTTTGAGTTTGCTGCAATGTTCTGTAACTGGAGGCAACAAGGTAGCAACAGTGGGGAATAGGGAATAATAAGGCTCAATTTGAGGAGTGTTTTGGGGTTGAAGGCAAAAAGCAGGTTTTAAAGGCACTTTTCTCCTTTGCCCACAGACACCCAACAAGACGTTGGTGTTTTCTGCTCCACTTACCATTTGCTTCTCCTGTTTCTCTAGAGCTGCTCGGTCTCTGGTGATTTGTCTCTGGGTTCCTCTCAGCTCTTTGGTTTGTTCTTTAATGATATCTGTGACAGGACAGGGTGAGGAGAATGAAATAAAACTCTTTCTCAAATCCAGGTTCGGTTCACTGATCCAGAACTCAGAGGCTTTTATAAGTATAAAAAGGGTGAAAAACATAACTTACATAACTTAACCTACTTTGAACAAAGCACCAAATTCATACAGACATTGACTACAACTTTTAGTATGGAAATAGATGAATAAGACAGCTACTGAAGTTGACATTTTCTTTATTTGCAATAACATTTTGCTGACAGTTTGCAGTCTACAGTAGCATTAGAGGATCACTCTTCTCTTAGATTGAAGAAAAGTGTGTAGCATTAGGGATCTCTGTATTAAAGCTGTGATTTTTCAGCCTGCCATTCAAGAATGTGAAAAATTTCCAACCTCACCGTAAAGACAGCTTAACTGTTAGTCATTAGCCTGTATTTGTTCATTATGCAAGCATTTGCATAGCCCTAAGAACCACATCTAATATGCTCAATGCAGTCCAGTGGAGAATGCTCTTCAAGCGTGATGTTGAGGTTTAGATTTCCACACACATAAAAATGCTGTAAAACCCACATATTGGGAGTGTTTTGTGTCTTCTACTCATATGTCTTTTCCTGATTTGATAATCTAACGTCGTCGTTAATAATCTATCTTTAACTTTATCTTTGGCTCTCTTGAGCAGTTTGGTGCTTTGAAAAACATGAAAGTGACTTTAATTTGAGTATTAATATGCCTAGGTCCATGGAAGGACAAAGGAGTGAACTCACTTCAATTGAATCTCATTTTTTGGATCAAATCACTTGTAAGCTATTAAAGATTCATTGAAAAACAGTGACTGCTGTGTCTGAATATTGCCTTGAGTGAAACACTCAAGTGGTTTTTATGAGATAGGGAGAAAACAACTAACGGAACGGTGGATTTGTCTGGAGGCAAGGCCAGGAAGCACAGGTCATGCACATTTTCATGCATACAAGAGGCTCTAGGTCACATGACCACAATCCCTCATACACACACATGCACGCACACACACACGCACACACACACACACACACACACACACACACACACACACACACACACACACACACATACCCATACGGGCCTTCCATTTCACAATCCCCTTGTCAATAGCCTTCCACACTAGTGATACCAAGTTCACAAAACACTGCAGAGATAATAGACCTACTAGATGTTTTAATTATGCAAAGTGCTATACATTTACAATTCAGTTGTGGGTTTCTTTGGTGCGTTGTCCCTCCAAGCCATTATCAGCCACTGATTGCAAAAAATTAAAAGAATGAAAATATTTCCTAAAAGACATAGGCTAGATATTCCCAAATATTCAAGAAACATTGAAGTTTGAGTTTGATGTTGCATGAAGACTCAGGTTTTCCACCTATAGGATGAGTTTACTTTATTCATCATTCACAATAAGATTTAAAAAAAAATCTAAAGAAATGCTATATACAAAAAGTTATATTATTGTAGTTAATTTAAGTAAGTAAGACAGAAAGAAAGAAACACATTCTTAAGCATAAAACTATAAATTGCCAATTTTAAACTTAAAATTTGATCAAGAACTGACTAATAACCTAAGTCTGTAGTTCAGAAAAAAAAGTTAAAAGATACACAAACTAAACTATAACTCAACTTCATAAAATTAAAAGTATTCCCCTGAAACACATACTTCCCTTAAAAAAACTGAGAGAATTCTCTCAACCACTTGTCGGTGCAACATGAACCTACGTAAAGGTGACGTGTTCGAGAACGTATCAGCGAGGGAGGGTTACGGTCTACAAAAGTCTGTGAGCTAACCCAACTCTACCATCACAGAGAAATCGTGAGGATACTTTGGCATACCAACTCTTCGCGGACCCTGGCACCTTACGCTGTCGAGGACAGAGGAGCTCCAGGGAAGGATTCGTGAACATGGGATCAACTACATGGTGCACAAACATGGACAGTGTGTGAGTACTGGCTAATTATGACAAGACTGTGTTGTGTAATAGAAAATAATGAGAATATGGTGTTTGGTCATAACGACAGATGATCAGGAACATTCTTGTTCGATTTCAGTGCATCCTTCTTTTCTTACCAGTTACATACTGGCATCGTATGTGATGTGTGGCAAAAAAAACCTCATTCAAATAATCAGTATGACCAGACTCTAAAGATCTAAACCCATATAGTACAATTTACATCAGATGGAATACTATGGAACAGTACTGTAACCTGGGAATTAAGCCTCATGCCTGGACTAAATCAGATAACAATATGCATCAATGGACTGCTATTCACCAAATTTATACTCAACATTTAATGTACAGATTATGCTGTGAAGCCAATCATTTGGTCTACAGAAAGGATGTGACTGCCTTACAATGAAGCAGATGCTGGAAATGGATTTATCTTGGGGAGGGGGAGGGGGGCCAGCACATCATCTCCTTATTTTGGAATTATTTGCTATTTGGAATATTGCACTCAATATATATATATATATATATATATATATATACATATAAAACTATAATTTAATAATATGTAAACATATTAGAAGTAGTATGTCCTCGAGTTCAAGGTTCTTGAACAAGAAACATCATTGTACATTTGAACTGAAAAAATCGAATTACAACAATTACAACATTGCGACTGAAAAACTGAAATATTGCACTGGTGTTGTAAAAGAGGCGACAGCAAATCACTTTCTGGCATCGTTTCAATGGTTTGACAGGAACAATCACTGCGCACTATAAACCACCACTTCATTCATAAAGCTCTGCATAGTTTTACATTTGCACTCAAACTTGTTTTTGGCACAGGTACAAACCGTTACTGACTAGATGTTGCAACGTACAAATTTCACTGAAGGTCAGGCTTTTGTTTGTGAGGTCAGTTTCAAATTTTTGGCAAGCTGATCACTCGGGGAACGGAGTCGCTTTCTCCAGTCCCGATTCATACGGCTTAATTGGCTTAATGGTTATCAGCATCACCCTTATTCAGCTGCTTGCTCTTCGTAAACTGGAAATCCGTACCTAAATTCCAGCAGTGAGTATAATTTCGCTTTATGAGTCGATTTATGATAATTAGATATTTAGGTGGTAATCAACATCACCTCATCACTGAAAGTCTGATTCTTCACTAACTTTTCTCCATTGAGCGCACATGATGTTGCCCCGAATAACGGAGAAAACACGTAAAACTGACTTGAAAACCCTTCGGAAGGTGCCCAGCCTTAGTTGAATTTAGACAAATGAACGGATTTATACATAGAATATCAGCAAAAAGTTTATCAACTTACCGTCGACAGTCTTCGTCTTAAATAGAGAAGCCATGTTAATTTGAGCTGACGGCTTCTAAAACAGTTGGTATGAGTAACTACTTTTAAATTCCTTGTTCTACCTGACTCCTTCACAACTACCTGCTCGCCTGTCTAATAGCCAAAGCCTCGATTTCCTGGTTTGTCACCAAGCAGAAACTGACTTTGTCCCGCACATAACTGCTTTGACTCTGTTTGAATTTGACGTCACCGTGGTCCTGTAACATTATATCTCCAGCTTCCTCTAGAGGGCATTGAAGTGCTAAATTTATGACGGATACCGAACTTGTGCACTGTTGGTCATATTTCAATATTTTTAACTGCCGAGAAACGAATATATTGCCCTCAATGTGGACTTAAGTATATCATAATTTAATCTCAGTTATGTAGCCTCTATAAAAACTAAAATAATATTCTTATTCACCTCTCTCTCTCTCTCTCTCTCTCTCTCTCTCTCTCTCTTTGTGTGGGTGTGTTTGTGTGTATATGTAATGTTTACCACAAAACTGTTTCATGAAAAACTGTATGCATTTATTCTTTTTCCATTTTACAGGGAAACCCTTTTGTTATAACATCTGGCATCCCATTTTCTATGGTTTCTTCCACAAAGAGGTTGGTGACCCCATTTCATTTTGTCATATAATTCGATGCAATGACTTCTTTAATGGTAATCTTATGATGGACGTTACGGTCCAGTCCACTTGAACCATACGCGAGCTCAGTCCTATATGATCGTTGACTTCCACTTTGTGATTTAACGGCACAGGAAAACACAGATAGCGAGGGCAGAAGATTACTGCCCTGCAGTGAAAGAACGGAGTCGAGGAGACAGGAGGAGTTACACAGGGTGACTTTGGGAGGGACAGCGGCTGTGTCGCCCCCAAGCTTTCTGTTGCCTTTCTCTAAGGAGGACATTGGGCGTCCTGGGGCATCATTCCTGTTAAGGTTATTAGGGAGATGTTTTCGTATAATCAGCAAGCCTTGGCAACAGGGACCAACACTAAATGTTCTAATAATGATAATAACCCCACCGGTGATAAATCTTGCCCCAAGCACACGGGCCGTTTCCACGACACCAGTAATGAGACAAAACTACAATTTCATTTGCCGCTGAGGGTGTCCTCAAAGTATATTAAAAATTTTCATCTCATATTGCAGAAAATCTGTTCTGTGCATTTGGAGAATTCCCACCGTGGTCTTTTTTTGAAACATTTATCTCTCTTCTTCTGTTCACGGCATTGCCCAAGGCAAGCAGGCGTTTAATGTTAATGCGCTAACTACGCGGCCAAACAGTCAAATAAGACATTTCAACTGGGAAATTAGATCTCTGGACTGCTTGTCACAGTTGTAGAATGCGTTTTATAGTGGCAACAGTATTTGAGATACAAAATCATAACTAGCCTGTTTTCCCCACAAACAATTATTGCAATGCCTCTGTTTCTGAGAGACATTATCATACTTACTGACACGAGGTAAATATTTGCTCTCAATTTGTCCAAAAATCTTTGACCTAAATATGTGTATTCTGCATGATCTCATGATATTTACCTTTCGAACGACCGCAAGATTTGCTCATTGTTGAACAGCACCATTAATTTGGGTAATTATAACAGTATTGTTTGGGTAATTTGGATAATTATAACAGTAATTTAGTTAATTATAAGAGAAGAAATTATGTTGTCCATAATTTACGTTCTGATTTCACTGATACATCTGAGAATCCATAACGTAATATACCGCAAACATATGATGTCGTCAGCTGGTGCTGAATAAAGATGACAGAATGTGAGACATGGGCGGTAACAAGGGGAAGTTATGGCATCATGTACACAGGAGCAGGGCAGTCTGAGGCCTCTCACACTGATTTAGAAGACCCATCTTTGAAGTGATGAATGCGTCTTGCATGGATGCTCTGGACCGGGGCGGGAAGCTAATATATCGAGTGAATGACTCCGTTCCATCTGCCCCTGGGAAGAATCCCGCTCAGGAAAAGCTCCGTGCCACACAGCACAGGGGCTCCCAGGGACCACGGGTAATGAGAGATTATCACCCCTGTTGAGTTCTCCAGATGACAGAAACCCCCCTCCCTCTCTCCTTCACACACACACACATACACACACACACACACACACACACACACACATACATGCACACAAGCACATGTTATTCTTGTCACCTCACTAATGGCCTTGATCAAATACAGCAGTCACAATGACAATATTACAATTTAATTAAATGAACTAAGTGTTAGCATTAACATTTATAATCAATGATAATTTGACATTCAACTGCTACTTTAATCTGTGGTTGGCAGTATGATCTATATTAAGATGGCACAAATTCACCCGGACACGTTTGACTATCAGGTACTCTCCCTTAACTCTGTAACTACAGCCCCAGGGTTAGACTGAAACCAGTATTATTCAAGTGTGGCAAATGAACAGAATTTGCATTGGGAATTACAACCATTAAAGTAAGAAGGACACAGGGAGGACGAGTCCTTCAGAAAGTCCAGAGGTGTTCAGAGTTGGCCAATGACCAGCACGTACTGAGAGCACTGGCCATTTGATTACAGTCTGACACGTAATGCACGAGATGTATGGGTAAGTTAACAGCGGTTTCCCTTAATTACTTAAGGTGCTGGCACAGCAGAAATAAAAAAGCAGCATCTTTGTGTCTTCACCGCTTTCTTTCTCCGGAAATTTCCGATAATGAGACATGCAAGCTCAGCTCGTATTTGTACCGAGGCAAGCCCAGGAATTACAGCATGAACAAAAGAGGTACGATTTCCATCCAGACTCACTCTTATTCAGAATACTCTCTGCAACACTGCATGAGATAGCTAGGTAAGGCTGGAATCTTAAATTAGAGCAGATAATATACCAAAACAAAGAAAGTATGCACCTTACCAACTGGAAACAAAAGATCGGGAACGTGCTGAAGATTACAACAGAGCTGTCTGGGTCCTTATCAGAGAATTCGCAATTAATATCTCTCCCCAACCGAGAGTTCTCTACTTGACCTTAAACTCACATTTTTGTTGTGCAAACCAAGAGATGGGTAAGATTGTCTCTCCGTCAGCAGAGTCTTTGAATCTCTTTAACCGCATTAATCGGAGGAATATTCACTGTTTCAGTTTTCCATATTGTAATCAAATTTGCAAACTGACGTATTTTTTTTTTTCTTTTTTACAGAAGAAATAACTAATTATCTTATATTCATGGTCCTTTGCTAATCATTCTGTGAAGATAAATCTGATAGAACGGTCAGTTCATTAAAATGGACAGTCATAGAAGTGACCAATTAAGTTGAAAAGCAGTGGTGTCTGAACCTACACCATGGTGGTCCCACAAACTGAAATGAGGTTCCTTTGGAGGGCAACACATGCAATTAAAACTCAGATTTGGAATTCAGGGTTAGTGTAACGGTGTGATTGCTGAAACATTGGGGATAATTAAAAATGTGTTTGAACTGGACCTTTATGTGAAAGAATATGCTTGTCTTAATAAGTGCATGGTGACATGTGTTTTTCCCATTTGCCATGGAAATTGGATTTCAAATTTAACCGAGAAATTATTTTCTTTAATACGGCACTTGACATACACTACACCCTGATTAAACCTCAAGGTTTCCAGATGCTACAGTGATAATTTAAATTGCTATGAAAGATCCCCTATGTCTGTACAAGAGATTACTCATCCCATTATTAAGACATCTACATTTGTCTTGTAAAAATAAAAGAACTATGGACAGCTAATATTATATATATATATAAACATTTTCAGGCTAACAAAGAGTAGAACACAACAACATTAGTGGACTCTGTTCATTTTAGTGAAAGCAATAGATTCATTTGCAACAAATAATAACCACTAAATAATGAAGCTGTAAAGTCTGTGGGATCCACTCATCAGAATACATCTCTGGCACTATTCAGTTCTCAGCATTTTCTCCTGTCAGGTTGTCATGGTGCACTTCCATAGAAACCACCCTGCCTATTCTGATCAGGAACACTTATTCTGCTTGAAGGGTCATACATGTAGAAAAGTACATAATAAATTAGCACAGAAGCATATATATACAAATACTATACATACATATACGTATATATGTGTGTGTGTGTATGTGTGTATAAATATATATATATATACACATTTTTTTCACTTCATAACATAACTCAGGAGTTCTCTCTAATTGCCTCTAACTGAAACAACCATTGTCTGAAACAACCAGATGTTTTTTTGCTCTTGCCAACACTGGAGGTAAATATCATTTTGCCCTACAGTGGGCACTGGTGCACTTGGGCAGGTGTTGAAAAAAATGAAAGCAACAAACAATAATCACTCTCGTTACTCTCCCTCACACAGGCTCCTAGGAGATTCGCCATCTAAAGATACCGTAAGTCCAAGGAGGTGTTGAAGAGGAGTCAAGGCCAAGATGGCTGTGTTAAGGAGACAAGCGTAACACTGTAGCTGATACCTGAAGACTCTTGAGTCTTCTATAATTATGTGGTTTCAGGGATAAAACACACATTCTGAAATTGTCCTGAAGGTTTTTTTTTCCCCAGGTAAGACAATAACATCTGTAAAAAAATTGTCCCAATCATTCACTCATAAAAATATAATGAGAACTTTAGGCTCCTTTAAAATTAGTTCACAAATATTTAACACAGTGTCCATCAGGGCTAATTGCAAGACATTAATAAAAACGTATACTCAGCAGATTGCCTGCAGAGCTTGAAATGTTTGTAACATCTTTAAAGTGACCTGGGGGGGGGGGGGGGGGTTGTATCTCTGAGATTATTTTTCACAGATTCTACCAAATTTTAATCTCTGTGAAGGGAAAATGTAAGAAGAGTGATCATGACACAAGGTACAATATGCACAAAGTCAGCTGTATTAAATGAACACTAATAAAGGTAAGAGCCCTAATTCATATTTAATTGGGGGTTAATGTCACTACCACTCTTAATGCAATCCTGTTCCTCAGGCACATTCTGATATATATAAAGGTCTATGCCAATGTGATGGTATTTAGATGGCCTAATACATCAACCTGTCCATTCAACAACACACTTGTGGTGTGTCTGCATGTGTGGAACTGAAGAATGCTTAGAAATGCGGTAATAGCGCTTTCAGCGATCATGGCAAAGCCGTGTGCTGCTGTAAGTATCTTGACACAGACCAACATTTGATCTGAAATAAAGAGTTTTCAAATGCGCACCTGCTCCGAAATGAGTTTATCGACGTATACATGTGGGATTATGCATGGAAGAAATCTGCTGATCAGATAGAAAAAAAATATGACCACAGAAAGAGTGACAACAAGTGAATAATTAGATAAAACTCATTAGTTAAATCATTTTTTCCAGGTGTATCAAAATAATGAATCTCTCGCTGAATCTGAATGAGTATTTTATGCATTTTACTGCTCCCTTCATATCTGCACTCAGAACACACAGATCAGGACCAATATTGTTTTACAACTGAGGATTCATGTTCTCACAGAACAAAAACAGATGTGGATTTATAAAGGAACAGGGAAAAAATGTTGGCTTCTTTTAGTGTTTATCATTCTGATAAATATTTTTCAGGCTTTGAAATACCTATCGGTAAGAGGTGCAGAGAGAACACAAATATCTGAGCCATTGACATTCTGACCTTCTTACAAATGTGTGTGTGTGTATGTGTGTGTGTGTGTGTGTGTGTGTGTGTGTATGTGTGTGTGTGTGTGTGTGTTGTGATAATGCCATGGAAGTCCTCATAACAAAAGCTTCTTTCAACAAAAACACGGCATCATGGCATGGGTAAATTATTCACATCTCCATCCTAAAGCACAACTAGTCATCAAAGTGAATAAGGCATTTGTAATCAACATCATGGCATCTTGTTTCTCAGAGAATAGAGCAGACATGACAGGAACGGAGAATGAAGCCACACAAGGGAAATCAATATTATAATTTACCATATTGTCTTTTCTAAGCGGTGTCTCATCACAAAGGACTGGTCCAGTCAGAGCAGATACATCATATGAATATTTGGTAACTAAGATTTGTGAATACACAGTAATTTACTGATCTGTCTGACAAAGTGATACTTCTGACAAATGGGGAAGAAAAAAAAACATTTGGGAGAGATGATTGGAGGAAAAAAACAACAACAACAACAAACAGCCTTGTATTAGTGTGGTAGAGCACATATACTGGATGTCACAAAACCATACGATACAAATGACATGTCGATTTTTATTGTTTTAACTTTAAGCCAGTGAGATGTAAAACATACCCAAGCACACATGCTACGGGTGTTTATTTCATCAAACATGTTTGTCACCTTTGTCTGGATATAGGGCAGAGAGTGGGGCATCCGCTTGCATATCCAGTTTGAGAGGCATCAAAGGATGTTGAGATTTCTGTATGTTGATTGTTCACTTAGAGGTCCCACTACAATCTCATTACCCTACTCTTAGTGGAGAACTGCTCTTATAGAGAGAGAGCCTACGTAGAGAGCAGACCTGCACCTGTGCCGCCCACAACTCATCAGACCCACTCAGTCTCTTCAACTACAAGCACAGCTCTGTTCATCTCAACAGGTAATTCTACATTAATGAAATTCAAAGATGAAAAACACACACACACAAAAAGACCAAGACTACTCTTGCAAACAAAATCAGATTTTTTTCAAATAAAGAAGGGGGGAAAAAAAATCTATTTGGGAATTTGATGCAGCAGTAATCGTTTTCAGAATGGACCTTAAGGGTTATCGAGGACGGTGAGGTACAAACACAGTGTAAGGGGGAAAAAACATTTGCAGTTGATAAGAACTGAATGTTGTTCAGATCAGTGTGTCTAGACACGGTGACATTTGGGAAAACAGTGCATTCAACACATGATCCACTAAAATGCATTTTATATTATTTGGTAAGCAGCTTAAAAAAGCCATGCCAAGTGTCAAAATGCTATGCAAGCCAAAACTCTTTGTCCTTCCAAAAATGTGGCCACACAACTGTCATTTGCCTCCTAATTGCCTTTAACCTTTGATCTATAGAAAGCCTACAGCAGGTGGCAGCAAATCCTTCCTCCAAACTCAAAGTCATTTTAACAGTCATGAGAACAGCTTTTTTCTTTCCTCAAATCTCTGTTTTAGAGTGTATTTCTACGTTCTACGTTTTTCTTAACTGTTGGCTTTCTTACCACATAAGTGTGAAGATAAATAACGTTCTAGAATAGCTATGAGTCTTGTGCAATGTCCCTTGGAAATGTACTTCAGCAGCAGACGATGGACACACACACACACACACACATATATATATATATATATATATATATATATATATATATATATATATATATAGGTCAGCTGAAAATAACATACAATTGAAATTAACACACTAAATGTAACAAATGATAAGGAGGAGGTGTTATGAGAATAAAGAGTACAAATCACTGGGATTATTTCCATGGAGGATTGAGTGACTTTAAAAATTTTGCTTACGGGTTGTGAATGTATGCTTATATAGATAGCCCTATATAAATTTAAAGCATATTATTTACAAGTCAACTTATATATAAGTGTAACGTTTGAACATGTACATGTAGAGTAAAAGGGCAAGTTTGATTTACATCTAGGACCATTTAGCCCTTGTCTTAAAGTGTGCGCGGATCTGACTGTACTGGCGGCTACTTGAAACTTTCACTCCTCCAATCGCCATAGTACAGTTAGAAACTTTTATCCAATCAGAGGTGCCCTGAAAACTTTGGTAATTGTAGTTGAAGAAATCACTTGCCTGCGATCCTTTATTTTGGTCCGTGGACTGTAGGTGGTGGAGCGTCAACGGGGACACTTTTGTTTTTATGCTAATCACTCCTTCCATAATCATTCCTGCGGTGCTTTTGTCAACGCTCAGGTTTATATAGGGCGTAGTGATGACAAAAGTATTTATCTCTCTTTGAGGAGTTCGTCACCGCCTTTTTTGAAGACCACTCGAGATCTTAACCCTCTGCCATGAGTTGCCTGGATGTTATGTATCATCAGAGTTATGGAGCTCATCATTACTTGCCGGCGACATCTGCGGCGGCAGCAGCAGCCTACAAAGCGGCATATTATCATCATCAGCAACAGCAGCAGGTAGGTCGCCCAATTGACCACGCAGTTATAACGCACAGCGCACTGGGTGACAGCGAGAATTTTCTTCTCTTTCGCTGCCTCTCCATAACCGCTCTGATACTGCTCAGGTTCTTGTAATCGCCTACGTATTATCGGCAGCGTATTCACGCACGGAGCCAGTGCCTGACGAGAAAAGATTTTGAAAAGATTTTGAAATTTTAGAAATATTTTTAATGAATTCTGGGCAAGCCTCGGTGAATCATACAAAACGCTGAACTATTGTCATCTTGAAGATAGTTCGGAGTCTCATAGAAATGTGATTTCGACGCTTGTTTTGTTCCTAATATTCTTGTGAAAAGCTCACTTACGTCTTCGTAAAACATCTTGAGTGCTAGGAGGTGGTCAAATCATCTTAAATGATTTCTTTTTTTAATTAATACTGAGTCCTCACAGCATCTGTCAGAAATACAGGCAATGATAGAATATTCCTAATAGAATGAACTATGTCATCAGGATGTAACTATGTCTGAACTATTTACATAGTTTTGACTACTTACACTCAAAATTGACTTGACCATGATTTTATCCAACATGGCATTAACTCAAGAATCTAAACAGTGCGGTTGATTACAAAAGGCTGAATTCCATGTCCTGAATGAAGACTGGGTGTTCATACCAGTCCCCTACGCTGAATACCTTAACCATTGTATCAGTGCTCAAGGCCGGCACTTAGCGAATCTGCTGTAGAGAACTATTGTGCCAAGTGTGGGCTTCACGCCAGTGGTTTCAGAGACAATCCACAACTATGCACTGATCTATTTTTGGATCAAGGGATGAATGTGCACAGCACCTCCTAGCCTCCGGCTAATCATGGTTCCTACTAACGCCGTATTCTCTGGTTTTGGTTCTCTCTGTGCAGAAGAGGTTCAGTATCTACAGCAGAATACAGGACAATATGGAGCTCCCTATTCATAGTAACCAGAACAAACAGGCTCAAAAGCACCGCTCGCTCCCCGAACTTCGGAGAGAGGAGGGACAGGGAGGTGGGGAGGAGGTGCGTGGGAAGGAGGTGCAGCCTGCCGAAGCAGAGTACCTGAGCTCCAGGTGTGTCCTCTTCACTTACTTCCAGGGGGACATCGAAGACGTGGTGGATGAACACTTTTCCCGTGCCCTCAGTCAGCCCAGCGCGTTCACTAATGAGACTAAGAGCAACAGACTGTCATCCAGTACACCGTGGAAAGGTAAGAGTTCATAATGATGCCTGTCACTCTGGGACTGATCAGTGCTAATAGCATTACAAATAGTGACATGTAGTTCAACTGCTCAATTAATCCTGATTTATACAATATTCTAATTTTAATACTTAGTTAACCGACGTAAAAGTAGTCACTGCAGACGTAAATTGTGGATTGCAGTTATCAGTAGCTCTCTGCGTGTGTGTGTGTTTTTCAGATGGAAGCTCTCTTTCTGATGGTCAGTGTGCATCTTTATCCTCCACTTTCTGGGGCAGCAGTTACCCATCTCAGAGCTCCGTTCACCCTGACTTCCCCGCTACTGCTGCCTTTCACCCAGCAGACTCTGGTATTTGGACTGGGCACAGTCTCCCCCAATCCAGCTTGCCCCCTCCAGCCGCCCTCGCTGACTCCTGGCATTACGGCCTGAGTGCCCAGAGTGGCGCTGGCTATCCCCACGTGCATGAGATGTACCCCCACATGCACCCACGAAATAGCCACCCCCATACCCACCATGTGCTCCATCATGCCCACAACCCAGCCCTGGACCCCCGTTTCAGCCCCCTGCTGCTGCCCAGCGTGAGAGCGTCCTGCAGCCCTGCCCCCCATTCTGAGGGAGTAAAGAGTGAGCTAGAGCCCAGCAACACCTCAGCATCTAACTGGACAGCCTCTTTCCATGGGTCTGTGGATATTTATGATACAGGTAAGAAAAGGGTCTAAGCATTTCTGTTCGTCTTAACACAGGGCTAATGATGTTTCGGTATCAGCTTCAACAATAATGTTTGATTTTAAACTTCAGCTCACTTTGGCTAACTAAAATGTAGACCTTCATGGTTCCACTTTACTCTTATGCGATATCTCTGTCGACAGCACGCTGAAATAATGTTCATTGTCTCTTTCAGTGCTGGAGCAAGAAAAAGCCAAGGCATCCATCTGGTTCTGATAACGTGGATACCCACAAATGACACTTGACCTTGGAGCTGACAAGTTCCGATATGGGAATGACCCATGGCCACTTATGTGGAATCTTCTCCTAGAAAGCCTTTCAGTTTCCTTTCAAGCCGTTCAGGACGGGGAAACTTTCTTTCTGTTCGTGAGGCAAGCACAAAAATGGCTTTTGGAGAAAAAAAGAAGCAGCATTTCCGTGAAGGCAAAAAAAAAAAAAAAGGCAATCTGAATTTGCGCACCTGGTCTGTGCATATGGAGGCGGAAGCAGTAGTGAATTCGGACAGAGTGCACTCCCAGGACTTTCAAAGAGCTTACTCTAGAAGAAGATTGTAATGAAAGAGCCCATTTTCCTTTAAAAGAGTCTAAGAGGTATATTTTTCTTATTTTTGTACAAAATGTTCCAATCATTTGATGGCATTGTTCACAGACTGCGTACACTCTGTGGTTCAGTGGTTCTGTTGAAAGAACTGCTTTTACTGGCATACTAAAAAAGAGATTTGTGTTTATGTGTATATGAGTGTGTGAGTGTAGCTGTGGCTTTGTCCAAATAAAAGCTTTTATTTTCTGTAATATATTTTGTCTTAAAGGGTCTCATGTGATTTGTGATTTCCCCCATGTAACTGATTTTTCCACAAATTGTTATTTCTTTGGAACGTCATTATTCTGCCTGTTGTAAGAAAAATTTGTCACTGTCAACACTAAAATAAATTGCTAAGTTTTATTGGCAACACATTTTCAGTCAAGAAAGCTTCGTTAATGACATAGTAAAATGGGTGTATTTGCACTTTATATAACTGTGATTATTTTGAATTAGAAATGCCTTATGATACACATGCACACAGATACTACATGCAACCACTGTAAAACAGTTTAAAGAATTTCATCAGTGACTTGCTGACATCTTGTGTGACAGGTCCTTGTCTTTGAATCGCATTTACTTAAGCCTAATCCCTGATAAAAATACGCAGCAATTTAAAGACCAGACGACCAATTTTCATCTCAGAGAGCAAATTCTTGCAAGATCCTGCAGAAATAAGCTGTTCAATCAACTGTGGTAAATCCAAACAAATGGTAAAGTATATGCCCTTAAAAGTCAAATGTGGAATGTATTTCCTGCCTAATGAAGAAGTTAAACAATCCAAGCAGCAGTAAAATGGCAGTTCCTCTTGGAAAAAGCCCCTGCTGACATGTCCTAATGCAGACTTAGACAAACCAGAAGAATGTGAAGCGCTTCTTTTTCAATGGAATGAACCGAAATCCACTCCAAAGAATGCTAAGAGCGCAGGATATGCACCCTGGTGTGAAATCGAACATTATTTTGGAGAAGTGCAGCTTTAATTTTTTTTTGGGGTGAAAGACTGGTGCCAGCAACTAACCCCCCCCCCCCACACACACACACACACACCCCTCCTCGTAGCTGACAGCTGTGCACTCAGACTGAGTTGTGTTTTTGAGGGGGTTCTAGATGTAACCAAATGGTGTTGAGAATGAGATCTCTGACCAGGTGGTGGGACTGAGCCCTGTTACATTCCTGTGGTATCCCACAGGAATTAACTGCCTGCCCCATTTACAGACACTGGTGGAAATAGTGCCATATTTTATCACTCTCCGTTAATGAGGACTGATGACTTGTGGGGAAAAAAAGTAGATACTGAGAAATATTACTTTTACTTTCTTGAGTTGAGTTTTTTTTTCTTTTTTCTTGTTCAAAACTAAAATGTGATTTGTTCAAAACTAAAATGTAATTTAAAGTAACAGGATTGTCTTGGAGGAAATAACGGTTATGTTTTTCTGTTTCATTATATGCTAATTCAACATATGTTCTTGGCTTTTTCGTCCACTTTCAATTACATATGAAGTCGCTTATATCTTATGAATTCATTGTTGTTGTTCAGCCTCCATCATGTCTTGGAGAATTAAAGATGCTACCCTGTTGCTCATTGAAATAAAATTACTGCCCTTGTAAAAAGGTTGTTTTCATTCTCAAGTGGCTGAACATAACCACTCAAAGGAGAATTATGTGCAGCCTTGGTGCTTTGCTAATTGCAAGTGCTGCGTTGATCACTGCACTCCTTAAATGCTTAGGCTCTGTTATCTAAAACCAGAGAAAAGCTCAAGTGGCCATACCAGAGAGAGAGCATCCCAACGGGCAGCACTCAGAACCTTTCAGCGGAGAACACAGAGGCCTGCCGTTTGAGAATAACAGCCTCTTTAGTTCTAAAAATCCCTGCATCCAACACAACCTCACTTTTCCTGGTACATGAACCCTGGCAATGACTAATCAATAATTTGAGCATTCTTGTATTGTATTGTAATAGCGCTATAGAGCTCTTTATGGGCAAAATAACTGATATGTTTTGTGTGTCCGGTGTCCAAATTGATTCTGGCATGTTAAACACATCCCTGACACATTACAAATACTAACCTCAAATAGTTTTTCTGAGAAACCAACATTTTTTTTTTTTTTTTGCATTGTATCTCAGCTTCTGTTATTTTTTTTTATTTTTTTTTTTACTCCTGCATCCATACTCTTGGGCACTGGGTTTTCCTTTTTAAGAATACCTCTCCAAGAAAAAGTAAGAGGAAGGCATGCACCGCCCTCCTTTGTGCCCTGTGCTGTCTCAGCAGTGTACAAGGTGACTGGATGCTGGGGAGGGGCTCTCCTCCTCCTCCTCCTCCTCCTGGCTGACTCCCCAGGCTACACTCCTCCTTCAGGAAACCAACCATTGGTAAGACGGGGCTCCTGCCTAGAGTGTGGGAATCAAAGACATGAGCTTGTAGCTTCTCCATTTGCATGTAATGCACTTATATGTTAATTACTCAAGAGCTCCCGCTGGTCACACCACAGGCACTTCCATGTAAACCAAATGATACCACAAAGACATGGTTTGGGCTGACTACAGTCATTCCTACATGTATAGAAATCAGAAAATGTAGATTAAGTAGATGGGATTCTGATAGATGATGCATTGTTGTTGTGGTTGAAATAGAACTTCATTAAAATGGGAGCATCCAAAAGTAGTCTGTCAAACTGATCTATTATTTCAACTGTCCAATGGGACTACTGACTTCTTCCCAGGTTCTGCCGCGTGTAGAGTGTCAGGAAAAGTTGTTGAAGATCGTTCAGTACAAGAGTTCATCTTATATTTGGGGAAAATATTTTTTAAACAAAGAATATATGTTTCAGGCAGCAATAATTGGGAGTTCACAGATATTTCTCAAAAGGGAAAAGAACAATGGGTGTGAACACCTTGACAGTATATAATAATGCAGTTTAACATACGGTGATATCATTTACAAGACTGCATGAGTCCACTCTCAGTTAACTAGATCTTTCTAACCACTCAGAGATGCAGTTTGCTGCCAATGAGCAATGCATCAAGCAGATCTCATCTTTAAACTGGCCCTCTCTTTGCATTTGGGAGCAAAGGCACCGGTTCTTTTATGAGGTATTTTACAAGTTTATTACTAAGAAAGTAAGGATGTCTAGCCAAATTATATGGTTATCTAGCCAAACCATTACGTTTTGCCTCTGGAAATATCATTTTGAGGTTTGGGAAAATGCACTACTGATTACGCATGAGATGTTGACTTTTTCTTGCGGCTATGACACCTTTCAGTTGTCTATCATATATATAACTGGAATTACCAATCTCAAGCTGTGTAAATGAGTGCAAAGTTAAAAATCATCAAACATGCTCACTGATCACTGGACGCAATGGTGAATATATTGTGATCAGAGATGTTTTTTCTGCCCTTGTGTCATATTTCCAAATACATCTTTATTCCAAGAATCTTTGATGACCAGCTTGGACTTCAAACAAGTTTTCAATTCATGTTTTCATGCTGTGATCACTTAGAAGCCCATATTTTAATGAATTCATATATAGAGAGAGGATACAGGGAGACCAACAAAGGCTAAATTGTGTGTTCATGATCAGTCATGATGCGTGAGACAAATGAGATTCTATCAATAGCGCTGTCCGGACAGAGGTAGATGATGTCATGGCCAAACACAGAAAAAAAGCACTTGATTTTTCTTTCATCCACACATCTGAAAAGTATCAACTGGGTATGCAGTTAAGCTGATAACATTGTCAACAGACTCGTTCAGTCAGTTCATTGCCTGTAAGAGCTTCTAATAGACACTGTCAAGTGTCTCTGACACATATGTGTGTAAGAAGAGTACAAGTATTGACCTCTTAGGTATTGGAACCATGTTGAACCTAAGTTAGCCACTTGTTTTATTTTGTATTGTGGAAAATGCCTCTCCATTGGTAATCAGGGTGGTTCTACGCAATAATTATCCACTGGTTGCGATTCAGAGGTCACCAAGGTGATCCTAACAAGTGACATAGATTTTTATATATATTTACATATATATAAAATTTTCCTCATGTACAGTTTTATATATGAGGAAAATGCGTATGGTCTTGGCAGCGGTATTGAGGTCCGATCTTGGCGCAGGTAATAATAAAGGAAAGCAAAATTTTTGGTATGATTACGTTGACGTTGAGTAGCTGCAAAATTATTTGATAAATGAGCACGTTCCTGACCAATTAGGCCCTACACTGGAATATAACTTGTCAGTCAAGAGCTGCAGAGTGGGCCAGCCTGCAGAAGCCTGGGGCTCTGAGGAGCTTGACATGTTGCCCTGGGAGAGAGCTGAAGTGCTGAGCTGTCAAAACAGAGCTCTCCCCCTCATCTCTCAGTCACATTCCTGCGTAATTGAGCGGATGATTAGTCCAACAATCACCAACACAACGCCAGCTGCCTTGGATGTGAAACTGCATAAATATAGCCATCCCTTTTTTTTTTTCTTTCTTTCTTTCTTTCTTTTTCTGTGAGGTATCAAAGCATATGGCAATCATAAAAATCCCACTCCATCCTAGTCTAATCTGGCCCTTCACATCCACATGCCAATTTCTCTTCCAATTTTCTGGAATAATTTGGCCTAATTTGCTTTCCTCATGCAACCGGCTTTAGATGAAACGCTGCTTCTTGGTTCTGTTTGGATATTAAGGGCAGGGTTCATTTTCTCTAGCCAATACATGTCAACACCCATGTAAGCTGTGTTAAATGGAGCATGATGGTTTTATTAAAGCGCACATGTCCTTTGATTGGACTTCTCTCATGTTTTCAATGGCACCTGAGTGCTCATTACTTAGTGGAACAAAAAAAGAGAAAGCAATAGCATGGGACAAATGACAAAAAGAACACCTGCTAATTGGTACAGCCCCTTTAACGAACATTTAAAAAAAATTCACGATAAACTTCCAATACCTCTTGAAAAGACAAAGGACATTAAGATTCATTTTTAGAGCTTGCTCACTGAACTCTTGTACACAATGAGTTGGCATTTGGAATTTAATAGTTTAATTGGTCGTGCAGAGAAATATGCAAATATACTGTCAATGATTGAATTTTAATTATAACACCAATTAAAATATCATTCACAACAGAGAACACCTGTTGATTATAAACAATGACTTTGCATCAGAGTCTTGCTTTAATCACATCGGTTAAAACGTTGGCTAATATCTTTTTTTTTTTTTGTTACGAGACTATCACTTTTTAAGGGACTATCAAAAACAGCATTGCAATGAAGTATAACCGTCTCTGCTTCAAACAGTACACCTCATATAAAAGCTGAATGAATATTTACTCCAAATTCGATTACTTCAATATGGCTTAAGCGATTTAATTACATACAGCCCAAATGCCAGTCTTCTACTATTCTACATGATAAGTGTTTACATCTACCATGGCATGTGTGTAGGCAAAATGCATGTTTGCACAGCACTATTTAATTAGCACTATGAGCATGTGGTCTCTGCAGAAAATCCAGCGGCTGACATGGCTGTAAATCAAAGTGAAATACGCATTTGAAACGCGGGCCTAAGTTAACGCTGATGAGTGTTTACAATCCGCGGTAAGAAAATCCCAGCAGTGATTTTTTTGTTCAGTACACCTGCAAAGCACTTGCCCACCCATTGGGTAATGAGCATGCATTCCTTGCTCTTACAGACAGCTTAGTTTCCCTCTATTTCATCCAGTGCAATAAAACTCTAATGATGCTATCAAATATTTAATACTGGATAGAGTTTTCTCTTAATACGTTTATTAGGTAGAGATGATACCGCTGCTGATGGTAGCAAAGCGACTATAAAACAGTTTAAAATCATATCCGCCATTTACATAAATGTACTGCCATTAGTAGGTCATAGAGTAAACACTGTGCTAATGTTCAGAATCCTACTTATTTAATTCATGTATATTGTTATATGGGTGTGACTGGGGCCATGCTAGCCAAAGAAACTGAATCACCAGTCTGTTTTTGATTTTTTGTTTTTTTGCCACGGCTCCAGGTGTTTAAAAAATTTAAGCATGTCCTTAATTGCCCATCAGTCTCCTGGCCATTCACAGAGGGGAAACTATATCCTCACAGCATTTTGAATTATGCTCAGCTCATTCCCTTTCTGCATCCTCCTCATTCACTCAGTATGTTTATACTTATTTTGGAATTCCATGGTTTAGGCTAATGTATTTGTGCCTATATGATAACTTCTTATCTTCAATGGTTACGTGTTAAGCGTACTAATAGGAAAGAACTATAAGAACTAAGTTCAGCCTATAGGTAGAGACCCATTAGTAAGGTTTCTGTGTGTGTGACACATAGAGATTTTGTACTAGAAGTTAGAAGGGTCACTAGTAATTCACACTGATGTTATATGATGCACTACAATATTGATTTCTCAATTCTGCTGTTCAGTCACACAAATATGATTCATTTAACAGCAACCTTTCATGTTTTTTATCAATGAATCAAACAACGAGAATATTAATATCACAGGCCATAAGGATTAACTTTATTTTAATAATCTGCCATCTAATGTTTACACAACCTATACTTGTTCTAATTTTTAAGAGGCAGACAGCTGTGACCCTTCCCGTTTTCTATTATCTGCACTGACAGCTTATTGGACAAACTGCGACAAAAGAAAGAAATGTGAAGAATTCAGAAATCAAAACCAATTAAAGCCATCCAATGAGATGAGAAACAGGCAAGGTTTTAGAGGACAGAGTGACATTCCTTTACACGTTGGTTAGAGTTGATAAGTTATGAGTCTGCATATATGAAGGTCCACCCCTCACACCCTGAAATCTTCCCAGAATCCCAAAACGCTATTTTTATTTCCTTCACCAAAGGCTACGTTCCTGATCATGGAGGCCCTGTCATTCTTCTGATCTTATAAACATTTTTGTTGGCTAAATCGCTTTACTTCACACAAAGGTGGTACAATGGTCAAAACGTTTCATAAGGTATGATCTCTGATATGTCCGTCATTCATACTTCAACATGTACATTCCTCATCTTGCCCTCCTCTGATGATGCTCTTTAAATTCTATACAATCTTCCTTCGCCTCATTATGGCGAATTCCACGCCGGACAGACACGCGTAAGAAAACTGCGGTAACTGTGTCTGTTGCCAAAATGTCCGTTTACACAGCGTTAGCTCTTTATCGAATGCGGCCTCTTCCCACGAGGCTGTGGTTTCTATTTGAGACATGTAGAAAACGTGGCTCCGGCTAAACATCTGAGCTCTAGCTATGCTTGGTGCCAAAAGCGAGGGGGTCTGGATATGGTCAAGGCCTGTGAACTTTTGGGGAACACCCTCACAGGCATGCCACCCTCAACACTAAACCAGACACCAAATATTTTCATTAGCTCCGCTAAGCAGCGGCCCTCCTGGTCACCTAATGAGAGGAAGAGATTCGTTAACAGGCCTGTTTGATTTAGGCCGTCACCTCTGCTTCCGCTTACTATTCCCAAACACGCTGTGGCCAGTTGATGGATGGGCCACAACAGGAGCAGGTGGAGACAGATATCTCTGTATCCTCCACTGTATACAACTCTCCCCACATTCCATGTGCATGTCTAGACCTTTTTCAGTACAGACGCAGTAAAACTACAGCATATGCAGACTTGATTCTGTTTCCTTCCTCTAATACAAAAAAAAAAAAATCATACGTTTAAAATCGAATGAAATTGAATCAGTTTGCTTCATTTGATATACTTTAAACATAAACATTGAGTCTATTTGACTGTGCTGCCTTGTTTGCTTTTATATTGCATTATTTCAAACATTTCTGAACTTTGTCTTTATATCAACAGTGTAACTCAGGACAAAAAAGGTAGGTTCCTCTATTGGTCCCTTTTTGTCCAGCTGGACTCAGTTAATGGACCGAGTCCTGCCGAAGCCCTGTTAGGTAATGAGAGGCAATGCTCAGCTAAGGGCTAGAATAACAGACTGGCCGTATGCATAGTTGGAATACTTCTCCACTTTAATAAGAGATTAGTGGGCACCCTCCACCTGTTTCCGCAGCTCAGGCGTTTGGCAGTGGGCAGTGCGGTCTCTGCTTTCCAGCGCAGCGGCTACATCTGTTTGGCATGTTGTGCTTTTCAATCACGCTGCCTCCGGGCCTGCCACCGCCTTACCACACTCACAATGAAAGCAGTGTGTCAAGCAAGGGCCAGCCTCTCACCCCCCCCCCCCCCCCCCCCCCCCCGACACCGAAGCCCCCCTGGTTTTCCACCAGAGATAGGTAAACAAATGCATGAGAACGTAAATTAAAAACATTAGTAGTTATCTGAATACCTCCAAAACAGGCAAATTAGAAGGATAGAGCACTGTAAAGGAATTCAGTAAGAGACATGGAAAAACCAGAGATACAAAGATAAAATGATTGAACCGCTAAAGAAAGGCAAGACAGGGTGTTTTTAATAATAAAACAGGATTTTATTTGAGGATTATGTCAGGCATTGACTGACAAAACAGATATACTTTTCAGGTAAAAATGTTCAAGATTATGTTGGGTCATGACTTCTTTGCCTTAACAGCGCAGTGAAGCTAGCATACATCACTTTGCCAACTGACAGCTTTTATAGCAACAGTTCAGACAAAGCATCTGAAATCACTCAGGGTATGGTTTTTCAGTGTTGAGGCATGAAGTAGCCTGACAAAAGCTCTCTCTCAACCACATTCACCTCACAAGCTTAACCTCACAAGCGCTACAACCTCCTACCAGTAAAAATGGGCGTCAGACTCGCTACACTATGATAGAGTGACCAGACGAATCAAGTCATGTTTAATCGGAAGTTTATTTCTCAGACTCCAGGAGAGCGAGGGCTTAGAATGCGCCCCTACGTCCAAACCCAGGGTGGATTATGTCAACTTTAGGGCACAAGCAGTGTGACACATAAATAACCCAGGCAAATTTTAAAGCCCCTCCTCAGACGGCTATTAAATGCATTCTCTTCAGCTTCGGTCCACCTGTTGATGGGCTATTTTACGACAGTAAGGAGAATCCCTCGTTGCATTTCACATGTGGTTGTGGTGGTGAAACAAAGGCGTTAAGATTTGTTTCGCTCATACCGAGCAGACGGATAGTTACATACAATATAGGGTTTTCAAATAGTATACGACTGTGCTGATTCTGGAAAGAGGCACTACCTGGAAAGGATTAAGAGGAGAGGTTGAGGGGGGAAGAGGACAATCAGGAGAATCATCACTGGGGCCTTCTCTTTCCCAACTCTTCACATCTCCAAGAACTCTTATCTCTGTTCTGCGAATACTTTTTTTCTAGTGTTGCTCTCAGGACAGAAACTAATGGTGAGGGGGCAGACAGACCAAAGAGGAGCGCCCTTAGAATTGTGCGTGTTCTTTCTTTCTGCATCTGAGAATAGCCTCAGATTGAGCTTGGTCCAAAATCAGAAGCGAGAGCGGCCCCATGTCCATGGCAGGCTTGTGTGTGACTCAGGCTCCTCAATGGCCCGCTTCTCTGACCTGCTGTTTTCTGACAGCCTCCTGCTGAGGTGGATCTCCCTAAACATACAAACAGCAAAGATTGCCACACAAAAGCCACCTCACATTATCCTCTGCCATCAAACGCAGCCATTGTCACCTAATTAAGTTAGAATAGACCTAAATCTACATGCAGGAAGTGATCCATCAAAATCCTGTCACGTTCCCAATTAAGCTAATCAGCAAGACTGGCCCTTCATAAAATGAGTATTTTCCATCTTTGATGACCTTAGTGAGTTTATATTCAAACAGGTCATGGACAAAACTAATGAACATCTCCCCAAAGTCCTATCGAATAAAGGCATTTCTTGATAAATAATAGAGATTAAGTCTGTGTTATACTCCTCCATATTTGTGGCCAAAGCTCGGATTTATTTTTTATTACTTATTAAATGTCTCGTACCATTTTTTTTTTCATACCACAGACCAGATGTCGACACATCCAAACCCTTGAGAGACGCTCATTAAATCACTTAACATTCTCGTCTAAATGAAACCCTCGGCACGGACCCTTTTTCTTACGCTGACATAGTCAGGAATTCCTTTTTGCCACCTGCTCCGCATTCCGAGATCCACATCGCTTTAACTCCTACCTGCATGGATTGTCCACCCTACAGAAAGCATGCGAGGACATTCCTGGTGCAGTGACCCTCGTCCCTGAAGGCTGCGGCCAGTAGCTTTAGGCTAGAATGCCTCTATCCCTGACTCCTAATGATACACTGGCACTGAGCAACCACCTGCACCCAGCAAATCACAATACAGGGCATGGAAAGACAGACATGACAGGGGGCGGCAAGTCACATATGTAAAATGTCTCTCTGACGACAGCCTTCTGAAACACCTGTCAATCAGAGGATTGCGGCCCGTCAGAGGAAGGAGGCGTGTACAGCGGGTGTGTGCGGAGCAGGACCGGGGCTCCTGTCGCTCAGGCTGAGACTAACTTGGTGGGGGAGCTGGTTTAGACACAAGCCCCTTCCCCGCGCCCTGACAGGCTCTCCGCAGGAAGGCCCGGGCCAAAACAAGCAGACCTGCCGAGCCTCAGAGAGAACAGGCTTCCGCCAATCGAGGACTCAATCCGAACTGTGAGACAATGGAATTAGCTACCAATTTGTATCACTTCCCTTAAGGATTGAGACGTCTTATCCTGTTAGGAGCTCCTCTCGGCTGGGGCAAAACGGCTATCTTTTGAGCCGGGAGACGGATAAGCGGGATAAAGCCCTTGTTATCCCGCTTTCAACTCAAAGAGATTACAATCTTTGCGATCGTGCAGCTCGGGGTGGCATGCGCATGTCAACTGATTTCTTCCCACGCTTGACTGACAACAGGCCCCAGGTGGCGTCATTCCTCCAAGACCCCATCCTCATCATCTTCAAGAGGACGGTGCCACTAGGAGACGCCCTCTTTACTTTATTGTGAGGTGTGACATCCCGGTATGCTTCCAGAATCTTCTGAAAGCAAAGAAGCTGGGCAGACAAAAAGAAAGGTTTGCAGATCAGAGAAGGAGAGAGAGAGAGAGAGAGAGAGAGAGAGAAAGAAAGAAAGAAAGAAAGTGAGAGAAATGAGCATGAATGGAAGGAAACACTTTGCCTAGTGCGTCAGGGGGCAGCATGCCTGGAATGTGTGAGTGATAAAGGGCCTTGGCGGGTTGGTTCTGCTCGCCTGATGCCACAATGGTGTCTTTGACAGCTGAGAGAACAGTGCTTTTGTGAGACCCTGCCAGCAACACTACACATTGTTGTGAATACTCTACATAGCTGGCATTCTCCCTTATGCCTTCCTCAGTGCTTAAGGCCTATCAGGAATTCCTTCTCTTTTCTCTCCTGCACTTCCCTTTGTGCGGATCTACATTGTGTTGGCAGCCACTGCTGGGGCAAAAAGTGTTTTTTTTTTTTTTCTTTTCTTTTTTTCTTTTTTTTTTCTCTAAAACAGAAAACTTGTAACAAGACATATGATGATACAACACAGAGTAGTAATCTGTACAGTACATCTGTGATCTCTTTTTTAAAATTTATTTTGTACATTATGTGCACACGTATACAGTCTACGGGATAACTCTGTGTTATACAATAACAAGTTTATAGAGCAAACTCAAAAAATCACAGGGGCAAAATGTCTAGAACTTCCACATACCTGTTTTCATTTTAGAGAT